>NC_043993.1:23476202-23776202 GCF_902150065.1 Myripristis murdjan
ATTCAAATACCAATCCCCCACCCCAGTGTCATCTCCCCTCTCTCTCTGTCTCTCTCTCTCTCTCATTTGTCATCTCTCCCTCTCTCTTCCCTCCCCTCTCCCCCAGTGTTTGTCAGGGTTGGTGATTAGCTGTCACCCTCTGCAGAAGTAGATAACACCCCACACAGCCTGTTTCCCCTCTGGGAGCATGCATACACGTAAAACAGGAAAACACAACACACAAACACAAACGCATAAATGTGTATGCACACACACACACACACACACACACACAGACAAACACACGCACACACAAACACACACAGGAGGGAAAAATCTGTCATAAGCAGTCAAAATAGTTAAATTTTGCATTTTTGGGGACATTTACCAAGGCTTCAGTCATGCTCATCGTTGTAAGCTCTGTGGTAACAGTTCATTCTTTTGCCAGTTTAAGTGAGTAATGATGTGAGCAAAATCCCAAAGATAGACTGTGCCAGTGAGCAAGGCCTCAAAGAGGAAATATGCTCCTAAATCTAGCCCACTTTCATTACTGTCTGTTCTTTTCATTACACTCTGCTCCACTTGTGTCACAGTGAGCTTTGACTGTCTAAAGGTTTCCAAGCGGCTTATCGAAGGCTCTTAGGGATCATTACAGTCCGGAGAAAGAAGAAACCACCTAAAAACAAGATGTGATGATCGATGTCACAACAAGGCGAGGAGCTGGATGGACATGAAAAACAGCCATCTGAGCGAAGACTACAGAAATACACATGACTTCTCTAAGCGTTCAACTCCCTCATTCAGCACTCAGACAATTCCAGTTCAAGAGATGTAAGTATGGATATGTGGTCCCCCTGCAAGATCCACATTTGAGGTGATGTGAGCATCTTCACATTATAATGTACGGATCCTGACTCTGATACAGCCAAAAAAAAAAAAACAGAGCTCTATCATCATTCAGGTGCCTTATCCAATAGGGCTGGGTATTGTTAAGAACCTCACGATTCGATTCGATTTCAATTCTTTGGGTAACATTTCGATTCGATTTCGATTCGATTCGATATTGATTTAAACACTTCGATATCGATTCTGTAATAAGTCGAAATGCTTAAATAATTTTTGCTGCTGACGTTAACTTGGAGTGACACACCCCCAGCTGAAATAAAACATCTGCCAGTGAGTTTATTAAAAGACAGATGTTTTTATGGCGCCGGCACTGGAAAGCAGTAGCCTGTATTTAAATATAACTGCTCATATAAGTTAGTTGTAGATAAAAAAAAATCAGCTGTGTTGGTGAGTTGCTGTCACGGCACCTGCTAGATTAAAAATGACTGAGAAGTCGGCTAAAGTATAACTATCAGTCCATGACAAAAATATTTTTTCCAGCGGATATTCTAGTTACAACATGACTGAGCTAGCAGAGCAGTTGGCTGGCTGACAAGGACTAGTTAACGTCAGATCTCATGTATTTCCGCAGAAACGGAGAGAATACCGGCAAAAAACATTGATATTCTGAGAGCGAAATGCTCACAGTATGAATACATTTTGATTATACATTTAATTTTGTTGGTAATAGTTGTATAATCGCATTATTACATGAGAGGGTGTGCTTGACCGTCATTATTGTCACTTCAGTGATGCACCCGTCAGCATCAAGCACACCCTCTCGTGTAATAATGCTTAAAAGGATAAAGGATGTGTCGAGTTGCATCTGTTTTGGTTTAGCCACAGGTTGCTGCATAACATCGGCGTGGTGTCAGCTAAGGTGGCTGCACAGGTTCGTGGTATTATTACACTACCTTAATACTGCCTAGCACAGTTTACACACGACTTGACTCTTGTCTGTTACCTGTGTTCCGGGGTTACATTTAAATCCAAAGTGAGCCCAAACGTCACATTTTAAAGTCGCAGGTGCCGACTTAATGCTGCTGCTACTTGCTTTCATGTTGTTGTTGTGTACAGTGCGGCTTCCGTCCGCACAACGCGAATCACACGGAGGTGTTGCTCACCGCGCCCCCTACTGGTTAGGAGTTGAATCGATTCAGAGGCTTTTGTGAATCGATATTGAATTGTGAAAAAAAGATATTGCAATGCATTGATGAATCGATATTTTTACCCACCCCTATTATCCAATAAATCTGAACAAAATCCCAGCAAAACCAACATCAAACATCAAAATTAGCTGTTGAGTAGCCAAACATGAAGCAATGACCAGCAAATAAACTGCTTAAATTGAATGTCATAATCATAATAATGATAATAGTAATAAATCATAACACCCTGCATGCACTACTGTACTTTAATGCATCAAATTCTCTCTCACCTAATTCCCACACAGTTCCAACTTAAATTTTTAAGGCATCATCAAAAGAGACAGAACAACCAAGGCACACAAGAGGTGCCAAGAAATCATGAAAATGCTGAGTTTAATACAAACCCTGTGCATCCCTCTCTTTGCGTATGGACAGGGTTTGGAGCACCGAGGTGTGCTATATCCTGGCGACAGGTGCTGCATCAGCTGGACAGATTGTACAAAGCTGTTGTGAGAATTTCTCAGGTTTCTTTCTCCTGCTGTCTGGCCTGTCCTTAATGGAGATGAGTAGAGGCATCAAAGGATATTTCTGTCCACATCTGTCGCTGTATCTGCTGCTAACTATACACTGAAGCAGTAGGACTTGAAATGTCATGACCAGGTACAGATTCTGAACATTATCTATTGCGTGCTTGTTACCACTGTGGCATAGAAGATTAAATTCACAAGAGCAAGTAAGATCAGAAAATAATACAACTTCCCATGAACATTTAATTGATATATAAGGTAAAAATGGACATAGGAGTTTGTGCAATAGGAGGTTTAATGTGTCTCATCACAAAACCTGTTAATCCGTTTCAGGGATTTCTTTTAGTAAAAAGTTTGAATCGGTTCAGATTTTGTTAAGTATATGTTTTAAAAATTAAAATTACTGTCACAAAAGCATGTTGTTAGTTAATTTGGATTGCTCTCCAATGAAAAACTGGATAAAACATTAAAAAAAAAAAAAAAAAAAATCCATAGACAGTATTTGGTGAAGGACAAAGATTTCAATAAGCCTATCAGTTTGCAAAAGCATGTCAACAATCCTCACTGGGTACACTGACTGAGTAGTCAATGTCTGGACAGGAACAGCTCAAACGTGTTTTATGAAGTTTGAATTGGAACAGAAGTCAAAAGCTTGATATCATTTCAGAGGATCCTCTGTATGTGAGGTCTTTTGTTATGGTAATGCTATAGAGCACAGCGAAGGACCAAAGCCAAACCCATTCACAGATCTCCCAATGTCACTTTATGGTAGCCAGCACAGTACGCTTTTTAGTTTTTAATTTTTATTTATTTTGTTTGTTTTTGTTAATTCATTGGAAATATGATGGGCTTTGACATAACACAACAGGAAAAAAAAAAAAAAAAAAAAAAAAAAAAAACAAGCTTTCCATGAGTCAACTAGCTGTATTCTGCTTTAACAAGAGATAGAGATGTAACTAATTCTGCCAGTGTCCAATTCACAATACAGATTCATAGTTTCTATCCCGCAAACAGTATCATTGGCTTTACATCAAATCAATAAACCAAGATAGGACCCATTTGCCCTCTTCTCTCCGTATCATCACTCCTGTCACAATACAAGGAAGGATTGAAATGTAGCAGATAAAAATACAATTTGGCTTCAGTCCTTTATCTGCTGCCCCTAAGCAGCTTTACTCAAACAATGTTGGCTAATCATAGCATTTTAAGAGTCAACATGTCATCTTGAAACTGTCAAGAACAAGGGGCAATTTCTTAGGAGCTGACACCCCTGTTACTGGAGCACAATGGGAAAGTAAGGCGGCAGGCAACAGGGGACTGAGGCTGCGATGAGAGAGAGCGAGAGATAGAGAGATAGAGTAAGATGGAGCATGAGAGAAGACAGCAAGACAAATACAGAGAAAGACAGACACATGAGACGCTGCCCTGCCTCTGTGTACATATTGTACGGCGTGTTGGAGCACAGAAAGACCAACATGTAGAGGTAAGCCCCTCTGCGCAGGCTTGCTTTTTAAGACCGATTTGGCAGCTCGGCCCTGTGTCTGTTGGCAGGCAACAAAGTATGCCCCCAATCATGTGTGGATCGCTGAATTACTGCGTGGCTTTTTATTTCAATTTGACACTCGTGGATGATTTGCTGAGGTACTTGGAACACATACTGTACAGTATGTTAGGAACAAAAGACACCACTGATATATACCTGGCTGGGTTACAGACAGACATTCAGCTTTAGTGGGTATGGCTAATCACGCTGCGCCGAAACACATTCAGCTGCTTCAGTCTATTTCTCATTAAAAGCCATGTTATTTCTCATGCCACAACCACTGGCAGACATCTTCTCAGCACAGAGGAAGCGATGCATTTTACATATTACGTAATTAAGAATGAGAACTATGCTACAATGGCTGAGGTATTTTTGTAGCAGGTTCAGTGTAGCATGGCAGAAGCAGCTCCACAGGCTTGGCTTCACCACCTCATTCAGCTGTAAAGAAAAAAAAAAGGAAGAAACCTTTGGAAAATCTCTGAGTAAAGAAAGAGAAGCTTGGTTGTTGCGCTCTGAAGTGCCAGGATTAACTCTATATTTGTCATTCCTCCGTTTTGACACTCCATGCGCCTGGTAGTTTCTTCTTTGGAGTAGCCCTGAAGTATTAGTTTCAATGCGTGAAACTCATTTGCATTTTAGCTAAATAAGCTAACTTAGCCCACTGAACCGACATGCAGGCGCACACTACAGACTATTTTTTTTCTAATTAGAATCACTGAGATAGTTGCCACTCTTGTCTTTCACCATGGCAGTACAAAGCTATCATGCTGTTCTGTGTTTCTCTTAAATCCCCCTATGTGAAGCTGCACTTCCAAAAACATAATCACCTCCTTTGCTTTGATTGGTCAGGGACTACATTACACCTGTGCTGAAACATGATTGGCTGGGGACAATCCAATCACTGCATCTCTATGCTGACTTCTAACCGGGCAGCTGAATACATGTTTCTTCCACACCTACCAAGTGTCAAACCATAATTCCCAAGATAGGTGTAGTTAATGAGCAAAAATGAAGGCCAAAAACAGGGTAATGGCTGATGTAAACACTGGCACTGTGGAGTGCTGGAATCAGGCAAAAAAAAAAAAAAAAAATGTAATAAGTGCAATAAAACGAGTAAACATTGACGATGCCTTTACTTACTGGGAAGACCTCAAGAAGCATCAAAGTATCTGAACCAATGGAGTAGAGGACATCACAGAATCTTACTCATTCTGAAATTTTGATTACCATCAATCATTATTAACAGTGGGAATATCAGCTATCTAAAAAAAATACATCTCTTGTCGTCTTCAAGAATTTGTCTTGCAGGCAATGATTTGTGTGTGTGTGTGTGTGTGTGTGTGTCTGTGTGTCTGTGTCAGGTGTAGAGTAGTAGCATTTGGATAAGCTGTTAGCCTTTTGTTACCTCTGCACCTCATGGCACTTGTCAACTAACCAGAGCTAGCTGACAAATAATACAGAAATACTCTGAACACTAGGCTGCAAAACAAGAGCTATTGTTATGGCTTCTCCCATATTTTAGTCCATATGGACATTTTAGTTTGTTTGTGGAGTGGCATGTTATTCAATCTTTTATCTAAAAATAAATGGTGCAAAGTCTAATGTTGTTTCTTCTCATTTTTTAAGGATATGTCCTAATTACAACCAGAAGATGAAGCATAATTTGGAGTGGGGTGGAGTATTTCAAATGCACCGGCATGTGCAAACCAGAGGGATGGAAACATTTTTATGAATACTGATTGTTTTGCAAATAGTAATATGCCGCTGTTTGGAGGGTCTGAGTTTATCATTGCCTTTCTTACTTTTATTTTTAATGTTGAACTGCCTTTCTAACAAAAACAACAAAACTATTTCAGCCGGTTTTTATAAAAGCAACAGAAAACATAACACAAAAAATGATACTGCACAAACAAAACAAATTACAGGAGAAATACCGAGCACACAATGATCTTCTAAAAATTTGCCTGAAGAGTCTTGACTCTCAACAAGTGTCAGACTTGAGGTAGTAAAGTGCTGAGTGAAGTCCACAGTCTCTATCTCTGGACAGCTGCAGGGATGCAGCCTCTTCACTGGAGTCCTATTACAATTAGCCATGAACACGGATTTTTATTTTATTTTATTTTTTTATTTTTTTTGGATCAACCTATATCCTTGGAAAACAGCTGTTCTGTCATACACTTTTGTTGCCATCTTGCTCCTATTTCTCCTGCAGTACAATTATCTTTCCAACATGGGTCATTAGCGATTAGGGTAATGTTTCAGTAGCTCTGAAAATACTGTTACTGCAGTGTCAACCAGGCAAGAGGGAATGAACTATGACAAATTTAGGATCCTAGCTATATAACTATATTGTCTATGGTTCAAATTTCTTTACTGAATGGTGTGTATATAGTTACACACACTGGTAGTGACATCATTAGCCTTGGTAGCTCCCAAGCTTTCCTTAGAAATGCACTTTACAGAAAAAAAAAAAAAAACAATGTTAATTTTGGAAGCCTGGCACTCGTTTCTAACTTTAGCAAGACAGGTATTTTGACACTTTTCTGGCCATTAAAGACCATAATGGTGAGCTACACAAATGAAATAATAGAAATTAGGCTAGTTACCTGGTTTCAAGGTACTTCTTTGTATTTTTATAGATTGGTGATGTCACTATGAAGCAACCAGGAACGATTCACAGGAACTAAGGCCAAAAAACACTTAATAGATAGCATGTGTGGCCACAGGCACCACCAACCTGTTGAAGTTCATAATGATGCCACTTATTATTCATTACAATGTAATAGGTGCCTATAGAATTGTAAATGAAAATTGGAGTAATACCTTCTGAGCACTATGTGGTTGCATCAAGTTTTAATCTCATGCCAGGCAGACATCACCTGCCACCAGCACTCCACCCAAACCATATATATGTAACTAAGGAATACTGACTCCAGGGATAGGAATGAAGTGTGACTGTGACCAGACAGGAAAATAATCTGCGTAATCCAGATCGAAGCCCTAAAGGCTTTTATAGATCGACGGCATAGATTTTCTCTCTGTCTCCATTTCTACCTGGCTTAGGTTTAATTCAACTCAATTAAATCAACCCGTGAGCCCAGGAGTTTGCAGAGAAAGCAATCATTCATCTTCGTGGCGAGCCACTTCACCTGAGCAAAAGAAAAAATAAATAAATAAAAAAAATACAGCTCTTACCCTATGTGCTTTCTCCCTAGACACCATTAGGCCACTCAATACAGTTTCAGCCATACCACCTCTATTATAATTACTGTCGTTGACATCTAACAAACAGCTCCTTATGGGTGCTTTGGCCTCACTATTACTTCAACAAATCTGGTCATTTGGTCACAGCAAGCAGTTGTGCAGAACTGCTGTGGTTTCTGTGGTGAGTTTGTAATGAGTGAATTTCCTTCTGTGAAATAGCAAATTAGTTTTTTTTTTTTTGTTTGTTTTTTTTTTTAAAGTTTTGATACAGTACAATTAAATGAGCACAGTGGAAGTTTAAATTCCCAATTTAAAAAATGCAGTGTGAGAGTGAGAAAACAAATTACGTAAAGTAGCAATGACACAGCATTTTAAGAGCATCTTGTTTCCTTAATTTGATGTATTAAAACACATCACTGGGAGCTTAACATGTAGATGCATCTTTCAAAAGTATAAACCAATGGGCAATCATTTAGAAAGAGAAAGCAGTTCTATCTAATGGAAGGGACCTGATTGTTAAAAACTGTGAGGTTTTTATTGGATTAAGGCCTCATTCATACCTACCGGTTCGGCATAACACTAGGAGTATGGGATTTTGATTTTTTTTTTTTTTTTTTAAATTAGCAAATTCTCTCACACTTATTGTTAAAAAGGTTGAATATTCTAGCTAAAAAAACAGTAACATTTTTCATGTGTTGTGACTTAAATCCCATACTAGCTGTCCCCTGGCACAGAAGCACACCCAGACGGAAATGTGTTATCTACTGACAATCAACACCACACCAGCAACTGTATGGGATTGTCCTTGAGTGACTGGCTGTGACTGCCACAGCAACCTCTCGCACATCATGACTATATCAAGTGGCTGCTTACATGAACACCCCTCCAGCAGATCCATATTTCATGAGCTATGGTAAACACACTGCTCCCACCAATGCCAATCTAGCATTGAATAATGCATTCATAGTGGTTCGCCTAATGAATTGAGAGCTTCCCCGAGTGAAAAGAAGAAAGCAAATAACCAACACTCAAAGTAGAAACAGAATTAATGAGTGGTTGTGATCCTGCTCAAAAAAAGGGGGGGACGATTTCTATCCTCCACCTAACCTTTGTCTCTGGTCAAAATTCCATAATAATGAATGCAGGAGAGGGTTTATAATCGTCTCCATGACTGTAGATTTCACAGATGTGTAAATAATACCACGAGATGTTGTGAGAGAAGCTTTGATCTGCTATTCCACAAGCCAGGTTCTACAACAAAAGGCGAGAAAATCCTGAGCTCAGACAAGCCTTGTGTAATCTAGCAGAACCTCTCTCTGCGTCTGATCCTCCACTGCTCTCCTACCTGTCTCTGCAATCAGTCGAGCTGCCTACACTTAGATCTGCCCCATTGGCAAGAACAAAGACCTCATCTTGCACCTACTCTCCCTGAACATACATTTGGTCTAACATACACACTGTACATGTAGGTATATCAGCAGCACAGCAACAAAAGACAGAAAAACTTACCAAGGTATCGCATATACTCCACTTATTTACATTTCAAGGCTGTTCAAACATTAGTGTATGTAGGAGTAAGACAAACATGTCAAGCTCAAATCTCTGTAAACACCACAATATCCACAATCACCTTATCCCCTGGAAACAATGTACTATACTTTTCTTTTTCTTTGTTTTTAAAAACAAACAAACAAACAAACAAACAAACAAACCTCTCTGGATACATCACACTGCATTCTGTTTGAAAATAAATTGAGCAAGAGCCAGTGGTAATTCTAAGAAAAAAATATAATTTTCCAAGAGTGAAATAGGGCATGCCTGGCTTTATGCAGCAAAATAATAACCAAAAATGCAATGGATTCTTAAACTCTATTAAACAGGGCATTATTCAAGCGGAGTGTCAAAACAGCAGGAAGAGCAAGTGATTACAGCAACAGGATATACTGTGTGTTGATGGTGTACTTCTTCAAATTCAATTATTATCCTGACCCAACCTGATATTTAAGCTATTTAATATGATGAACTACAAGTTGATGAAATTAATTTTCTCCCAGAGAAGAACTAGCCAATGCAAGGCAGAGAGCTCCTCAGCCTGAACGGCAACAAAGAAGTGCCAAAGGAGCAGTCACCACTCAGTCATATCCTCAAAGATCAATGGATTTTTGAGTTTGAGAATCAGCACCCCACTGGGATTGCTCTAAGCGCTGGTTCTCACTGTGAGGCCCAGAGATGCTCAGGGACCCATAAGAGGGACCAAACTTGGTCCTCAGGAATTTGTCTTCTCTTTTGCACTCTACTCACAGGCTTCTTTCCGTCTCTTCACTGACATAACCTCATCACTAGAAAGCTATCCTTTTCTTTTTGCATTCAAATCCAATGCAAAGTAAAGGTAGCTTCAGCATTGTTGCTCAGATACAAGATAAATTTTTTTCTTCCGCTAGAAACACTTTAAAAATTACATTTGCATAACCATACTTTGTGGGTTAGTTTATAAACATAATTTTGGTATATTTTAAGATAAAAACTTTAACCATTTGCTGGCACCAATAGATTTCTCTGCTCACTGTGCTTTCATTGTGCAGGATAAACGAAGGGACTCTGCTACACAAACTGATTGAAAGTGTTGAATCTGACCACTGTGCAAGCCCATTTTCACCAAAAAGCAAGGGAGGCAGAGAAAAGTATTTTAGGAAATGGAGAACTGCATACCAATACCTACACTGTAATTCTAAGGGGAAGGGCATAGAGCAGAGCTGAGGAGGGAAGGCCCCACATCCATCAGCCTCACAAACACCTTCATTAAGGAGAGAGGGGAATGAAAGGCTTTACGGGGTGCCTCTGGACAAGCTGGACCACTCTAGACAAAGGAGCAGGAGCTTTGGTCAGAAAGCAGAGCGACAGTGTGGCAAGTCTCTGCGGGTGCCTGACGAAATTAATTAGAAGAGAAACAGGAAAGTGTGTCTCAGATCACAGATCATGCTGTGAAAAATACCCCATCCCGCTGTGATCTGTGGCCTATATTGATCGTCAGTAAATGTTCCAGCTGTCAGTCCGTGAAATATCCATATTTCAAATCTGACAGCTATATGGCGAATTTCTAAATATTTTACAGAAGCAACAGCTCACTGAAAGGGCACTGGTAAGCCCCAGTAGAAAAAGTGCATTCTTCGAGAAGGAAGGAGGTCCTTTCTTGGGCTAACACCATGCTTCATATGAACCCACTTTGTACCAGACAGCTAATGCTATCAGACTGACTCCAGTTTGAGAGGGCAGCACCTCGTCCCAGCAGGCGTAAGGGAGTGGACCGGGCAGTGGACTTCGGCGATCATTCACTGGTCACTAAGCACACAGAAGTATTTAGACAGCTTTAGCATAATGCCGCAGCTTAATACGTGTTGGCTAATTTGCCAACAGGCTTGATGTGAACAATCCCTCTGCATGTTCTGGTTGGGCGCATGGCCTGATGGGATGGCACACCATTAGCCCAGTCAGACTGCAGGGCCCCGCTGTTAACATTAGAATGTGCAGCGGAGCATTACAATGTGAAGGAGGGCTTCATCTTGCCATCTTCGTGTGCTTTCCCAGCACGTTGTGGTCAATGTGATAATAACATAAATACAAGGCCATCAATATGAGGAAGAAAATCGTCTTGCAATTAGAGCTATGGGGTATTAGTATTTTCATAACGTCCCTATTATATATTCACATTCTCTATCAGGCCTAGTAATCACTTGTCTCCAACAGTTTAATTACAGCTCGGCAATGACTACTTAACATGATTAGATGTTATACCTTATTGTTGCGTGTGGCATATTACATCAATTATATTAAGAGTTATTATTTTCATGAGGGTGCAGTGCCTGCATGTGATACAGAATGCAGTGAGGACTGAGTGACAGGGATTTCTTAAAGACTTAATTTTACGAATGAAGTAATCAATATAAGCTACTGCACATCACGTCTCACCACACAGTGAGCTGTAAGGTCTTTTGCATAATTGCAATAAAAAAGTGTATTGGCCTGACTGATTGAATTCAGTCTTGGTAATTGCAGCATAAACAATGTAGTTGACTGTCACAGCTACTGTGCCACTATGCAATCGGGATATTTTTCCCCTGTCTACTAGGATACCATGCAGATCCACAGCCTGCCGTGTAATGAGCATAATTACATGGTGCGCATGTGTTACCTGTGGGGTAACACACATACTCACACACACACACAAACGCATTTTTTCTGCCATATGAAATGTCACTCAGCATCAGAGCTGATGGAAAAGCCTGTAACAAGACCCGGCTCCTCTGTGCCCCCCTTTCCCCACCATCCACTGGATATCCTCCTCAATCAGCTGACCCACTTCAAAAAAACAAACCGCTAATACTAAACATATATCATCTCTAACATCCACCACAATCCCAGCTGCTGCTGCTGTCCATCAACATGGCCACCCTTACCCTTTGCCCATCCCCCACCCTTCTGATCGACATTAACACCATGGCCGCTGTCCAAGCACCTCCCTCCATTCTCTGGGTGTCTTTTTCACCTCTAGTTCTCTCTCTAACAAGAGAATCTCTGCATGTTTCCACTGACAAAGTCACTGTCTCTCTCTTTGTCTTCTTTTGCTAATCACATCCAATTGGCTGCTGCTATTCCTCACTGTTGCACCTAGCACACATGTAAGGCACCTCACAACTGTAAATAGAGTGGAGCTTAAATGAAAAGAGTCAGGCTTTTGCAGGGATTTAGGGAGAAAAAGGAGCTGATTTGTTGCCGACTGTTGGCGAAGATAAAATGTTAGGCTTCGGATCTAAATTCCACATGAATGCCTTTCCCTTTAGTGTGCATTATGATGGCAATGGACCATATCATAGTATTTGTTTTGCTTTAGAGCTGTCCCCTTTGATTTATGTTCCCAAAGTGCAAATATTTCATGTCACTATACAAGCTATGCTTCTGTCATAGAGAACATAGGGGGTATTCACAGACTGAATATGAGCATTTTGTGTGTGTGTGTGTGTGTGTGTGTGTGTGTGTGTGTGTGTGTGTGGTGATAGTGGGGTACTTGTGGCAGTGCCAGAGTGTGACCACTGGCCCCCTGGCTGGGGAGCAGCGTCTGGAAAGGTTACCCAGCAGAGTGGCTTTTGTATGGTAATGTGACCTCCAGCCCCCTAAGGAGTTCCAACACCTGCCCACAACCGCCCCCCCCTCACCACCACCACCACCACCACCAACTCTGTCAGCAACACGAACATGGCTGCTGCTATGCCAGTGCTTTGCAATGTTTACATTTAACAGCCATTCATGACGGCTTTAGAGGTACAATGCAAAAAGAGTCCCAATTTCATTTAATGTTTAACAATAGGCATGTTAATGGAAAGTTATCCAGAGTCTCAATGTTTATCAAATACCTCACGAATCAAACCATTTTAGCTTTCCAATCTATTTCCCTGGGAAAACAGCATCAAATAAACCCAGATTTTAATGAATTCTCTGATTGGTCAACAATATGCATAGTTAATGAGCTGTTGCATAGTCTGTCAAACAGTGCAAAATAGAGAGAGGAGAAAGGCAGCTGGGGGAGTGAAACAGTAGCTGGTGAAAGGAGCACATTGCTTCGGTCATGCAAAAGCCTTTCTTCAACTTCAGATGGAGGACTATCTGCACCTCTATAGCTTTGAATTTTAAATTCTACCACCCAAATTCCAAAATGCATGGTAGCAACTAGAGGCTTTGACTTTGAACAGGTTGGACAACAAAAAATTAGAGCTAAGCATGTTGACAGATCTGCACTCCTTAAACCTCCTGGTAACTAGCCGACTTTAAAGAAAGAGGCACTGACATAGTAATAACATGAATGTCCCCAAGTTAAATTGCTCTCAGGAAGAAGGACATCATACGTGTCCCACCGTGTGATCAACTCATGGGACCTGTTTGGACTGCAAAGCTAAGGAAATTATATTCACCTCCTTTGACCAAAGTGTATATTAATGGACTTTGAGGTTGTTCACTCAGAAATAGAATCAGGAGCTCTGTGGGTCTGAGTCACTGCTGAGTCACTGACAACAAAGTTCATCTATGTGACGGGTATCAACAGTAATTTAACCATGCATGTATGATTTTTGTCTACATAATACATTTTATTTTCATTGCTATGTGTATTTTTAAAACACTACTGTGAGAACAGATTATTGTATTTTCCACTTGCAATCAAAACTGCTGATGAGTATCAGCAATGGGCCATCATTATAGTTACTGGCCTTCCAATATTAATATAAATGAATGATTAGGGAATTCTACCATATTAGAAATGATGAACAAGCAGTGCACCCCATCAGAAGTCTGCTACATGGCAAAAGACTATGGACATGCTCTGTACATGTTTTGCGAACAACAGCATGAAAGAAAAGACATTAAGTTCACTTTGACCTTTGACCATAATTTGCAAACTATGACCTTGAACCCAACATGATCCTCTAAGCACCGGCGATGCCTCTCAACTAAAACCATCCACCTCGTTAAGTTGAACTCTGAGGACGTTATAATTTCTTCAGTGCAGTAAACACAAATAAAATTGCAGAATTTATGTTTAACAAAGAGTTCTAACACAAACACAGAATGTCTGAATAATGGAAATGCATTATTTGGAGGAAACCAAGTCAAAAGAAGATAATTTTCTATCATTGTGCAATCACATTTACACCTGGTATTTATATGTGTTGTCTCATTGTCTGCATTTTGTCCACACTATAATCAGATCTCATTTGTCTCATGCTCTATTCAAAACAGGTGAGTAGGTGGAGAGGTATCACTGTAAACAAAATAAAAATGGCAGACCAGTCATTAGGCCTGATACTGTTCAGCCTGAATATAGTTTTCATTTGAGGAGGAAAGGTTAATCTCTTATGGTTTTTAGTAAGAACCAACAGAAATGACAACCAGTCAATTTTTGCAACAATCACGCACACAAACTTTGCAGCTTCTGTGAACACTGCCACAGTACCTGTATGGTTTAGGCAGAGAGGCAACAATTGGTGCGAGCAGATCATACTGGAGTCCTTTGGGTGGTTGAGTGGAGGGTAAACTTCAGAGTGAATCATGATGTTTTTACCTGCTGCATGGCGCGTTCTCACAAATGTGAACACACTGTACAGACCTGACTTTGGCTGAGATCTGATCACAATGCGAACCAGACTACCTCTGGAGGTGGTCCTGATAATCCAATCACATTCCAATCAGATCACATGCTGTGTGTCCACACCTTGCATTATCATACATTTTTCTTTATCCAAATATGTTTCCCAACAACACACCACAATTTGATATCAGGTGTAAATTTGACTCCCCTAGTCACTATTTGTGGGTTGGTGCATAATTTTTTTGACACATGAACTAGACTTCTGCATGGATATGCATGAATACAGTAGGTTATAGCACAAAGGATCAAAACACCAAATGTGCATAAGAAAATGCCTCAGCAGCACATTCACTGGAAAGTTTGTAATCTTCTTTAGTCAACCAAATATAAATACTAATGCAATCATTAATGCTGGTTGCTTTGGAAAAAATCTATTATCACAATATCTAGTCATATATAATAGTATATATGTATTATTTTATTATATAATAAGATATAAGCATACAAGATATTCTGATAAACAATCATTATTAATGTGGGCATGATGAGCAAGCAGGTAGACACAATAAGTTCAACCGACAACACTTATGTTAAGTCACGATATTACAATATCCAAAATCCCAGACAATAACTACTCTCATATCGCAATATCAATCTAAAATTGATATACTGCCCAGCCCTAATTCAGAGCACAGAGAGTAGATCCTCCAAAATCAGAGGACACTCACTGCAGTTGCTGTCCTCGCTCCAGGACTAGCAGATCCTCATAAAAGCCCACTCAATCCTTCCATGTCTTGTTCAAGTCCGCAAAGTGGCTACCCTCAGGCTGATGCCTAAGCTTGCGTAAGTTGTCCAACCGGCAACCTCTGCGCCTGAGGCAGCCCACCCACTGAACTCATTCCATCTGTTTGCTCCCTGCTGTGCAGCACCACCAACACCTCCCTCCCTGCTGCAATCATACCGGGCTTATATTCTGCATGTACTACCTTCATGTTGGCTATGTGGTTTACCTTTATAAACACATACCTCAGTATTTTTTCATTATCATCACATTTCACTGTATGCCTGCATGTGTCATGTAAAAAGCTCATTCCCCTGCTTCACTTAAGTCTATCTACCCATTAATGGACTTAATTATGAATAGATGCCATCCTGAATAATGCATGAGCACCCCAGTGCTGTGAATAAATAAGCAGTACACCTTTACTTTCTCCCCGGTTCGATGTTCCTTCAACCCCTTTAGTAGCCCCATGCACTGCTGTATATTATTGGTCTTTCTCTCTCCATGGAGGGTTCTTGCGCACTTAGTCCTTATTAAAATCCCTGTGGCACTCAAACTCACACTCACACACATATACACACCCAGCGGACAACACAGACGCACACACACACACAGGCCAAGGACTGTCTGCTGGTACAAACCATTTATTAAAGCTCCTGTGAAGGTCCTGGCAGTCAGCCAGAGGGAGACATGACTTTGGATCCCATTCATGTCCACATCAGCAGAGTAAAATGTTTCTAGGTGTTGATCCATGACAGCCATTATTGCTGCAATCCACTTTTATCACTGTCAAATTCCACAAAAGGGAAAATAAGCCCTTTTTCTGCACTTTAATAGATTGTCAACACAGTTCAACCAATCCAAACAGCTGCTGAGGGAATCTTTTTACTTTCTGAGACATGTTTGGAGTGGGCAGGAGAGGCACCGTCCTGCTGTCATCTTATCTCTGCTGGGTCACAACCCCCCCGAAATTGTATACGAAATGGAAATATGTAACCTTGAAATGGAGCAGATCCTAGAAATGTTATATAATTTGCTTTGAATCCATAAGTTTTGTAGAAACCCTTGGATCCAAAGGAAAATCTTAATTTCAACTAAGTTTTCCCACTGTGTGTAATGCATCTTGCAATCTTGTCTTTTACTGGTGTAAAGTGGGGACAGTCTTGGTGCATGGACAGACCGTTAAATTGAATAGGCTTATGGACCCCCTTGTCTGTGTGTTTGTGTTCAGTTTCATGAAGCTGGCAGGCCACACCGCAACCCTTTAACAGAACTGAGCCTCAAAACTGCCAGGACACACAGGGATGATACTTTGGCTCTGCTGTTTTATTTAAATCCTCATTGGATTCATGCTCTGTGGATGATTTGGTTGTTTTATTTCACATGCAAATACTTTTTCCTAGTGACATCATCAAAACTGAGGTGGGTGGAGCAGCATCAGCACTACAAGAAAAGTTACGAGGCTGTTTCTGTTGAATGCATCATTCACTTCAGCAAGTGTAAACAGTAATGATTTGTCTTACATAAACTGGTACTGTGATTATGGATCACAAAAGAATTACGGCAAATGTCAAACAAAATATTTCTATTAAATTTCTAAAAACAGTGCCTGTGTAATGAGAAAGCTACACACACTCTTTTGCTATTGCATATCCTGAATATTTAGATCTGACTCAGGTATTCAAGCCAGTATAAAAACAAACTTAGCTGCTATGTCTGTTGTACACACAACATCAGTCACCACAGTGCTTCAGGCATCAGAACCAAGGGATCTTGTGCACACCAACACAGGCAAAAATACAAATCACACATACCAACAAGGAAATGCCCGCATTTGGAGACATATACCAAGTTCATAGGATAACAGGTGCCCTACCACACTCCAAATGGCAAGAGACTAAACAGTCCCATGAGACTAACTACCTTCAGTTCTCTTCACTCTGAAAAGATGCACTCAACACAGTGTACCAAAATACATGTATTAAGCATCTCTGTGACCTGCAAGTTCACCCTACCCTGATCTTGTGTAGATTTTTTATATAACAACCCTGACATGTCAAGCTGAAGCAATGTTTTTCTGATGAGCTAATTTTAATTACAGGGGTTCTTCAGGGCTGTGCCCTGCCCCCTGTTTCATTCTATATTTATGCCAACAAGATCATGTGCAATAACAACTGCCTTACCTTAGTGAAGTACACAGATGATATGATCTGGTAGCTCACCTAACCGATGCTCAGTCTTTAAACACATATGTGGAATATGTTGCCAAACTGACTGAGAGGTTTGGTAAGGGCAATCTTAAGCGCTATGTGAATAAGACCAAGGAGAGGAGCCTGGGAGGCAAAAAGACCATCATGCCCCACTAACTGTCAAAGTCACTGCACACTAAAGACCTAAGTGGAACAAGTACCATGTTTTACATACCTTGGCACTGAAACAGACAAGACCCTCTCTTTCTCAGGGCATGGGGAGGGTGTATATAAGAAGACAACCACTTTTTCTGCTGCAGAGACTTCGAGGGTCAAATGTCAAAAAAGCACTCCTGAGCAGTGTCTACCAAGCTCTGACTGAAAGTATACTAACCCTAAACATTGTGTCCTGGTATGGTTACTTTTCTGTCAGAAGCAAAGCCAAACTCTCCAGAATGGTCACTCAGGGAACCAAAATCACAGGCTGCACACAGACTCAGCTCCCAGAACATCACGCAAAAGCAGTATAGAGAATCCACAACAAAATCTTCAATGATACATCTTAACCCCCCACCCCACCTCTGGGACAATGCCATCAGGGCAGAGGTTCAAATTCTCCTGTGCATAGACGTGCTATTTAAAAAAAAAACCTCCTTTATACCCACTGCCGCTGCGCAGCTCAACAGCAACAACAGAGGAACCTACGGATTTACAGAGCCGAGCTAGCATTCAACGCTTTATATTCAGTATTTAATTCTTAATCACCACTTGTCACTATTTTATGTTCTTAACCTCCTGTTTAGTGCAACACTCTTTAATGCAGTTTACTTTTTTACTGCATGAGATTTTAGTATATGTATTGTGTTGTCTTTTATATGTATTTGATGTTCCTATATGTACTGTATTCTATCTCTACGTGAGCTAAGCATTAATGCGCAATACAAATGTTCATTATTACCGGCATTAATAGACAATAAAGCTTCTGAATCTGTGAATCTTGATTCTTGAAACCTTGCTCCTAGGCTTCATGCCTTGCAGAAAAAGAGAAAAGTGGTTTAAGGCCTGCTGTGTCATCGCCATACATTATTACCACGGGTGACATCAGGTAGTACCATCAATTTATTCTTCATTCACTGACAGGCATAAATCATATTAAATTCAAAAATTTCAGAGAGGGAGTGATTGTGAAGCCCAAGGGTGCAATAATCGTTAAGGGGCATGAAACTATACAATCCTAATTTACAACTTCTTCATCGCATCCATTCTCTGTAGAGGGAATGATCTACAACAAGGTGGTCCGTCTCAGCGGTCAGAGGAGGTCTAATGCATTTGGTAGAGGCTGATAACAGTGCTTCACTTTCACACTGAGCACTCAGAGGGAATTACAGGGCTGCAGAGAGGAGAATGTCTGAGTGCTTTAGTTAAAACCAGGGGTAAATGCTATCTCGCACTTACATACTCCCTGATCCATGTACAGTGAGGCTGCCTGATCATTTCAAAGCTCGGTCCATTTACATTTTCACTTAACACAGGCGCTCATATATTCTGGTTTACAGAAATCGATTGCAGTCTCACAGCCAAAGGCCTCTCCCTCTCCCTCTCTCTCTCCCGCTCTCTCTCTCTTTCTAGAGATGACTGGTCCTCAGCCAAGCCTTACCTGGATTGAGAGATACAAGGATGAAGGGATGGGTTGCGCTGAGACCATGGCCATGGGGAGATTTTTTAGCACGGGGTTGAACAAGGTGGCGTAATACTTTATAGGCGATGGGTATAGATCCCCTCTCTTGGGAGGAGCAGGGCAACAAATAATACAAGAGTCTGTGAGATTTTTCTAACTGCTCCCTGCCGTCTGAGAGTGAGGTGTGAGCCCTCAATGACCAATCTATCAGTCTAACATAAGGGCTGTGCCACATGGTCTTCCTGACGTCTCTCTCTCACTCTATTGGCCCGGCTGAGACTGATCTGATCTCTCTCCATTAGGAGTGTTGTTCTTTTAACATGCCTACCAAGCAAGTCCAACACTAAACCCGCAAAGGACACCCTGTCCAGTCCATCTGTCACCTTGTTGTCCAGTAACGACTTCCAGACTGCAGGAGAGAGACGGAGGCGAGTGCATCCCCGTCGGTGCAGCGCAGCCTCAGCCAACACTGTTCATCACCCTCACAGTGAAGGCTAAATATGAACGCACATATGAATATATGAATAACTGAGCAACTGGTTATTGTTATTCACCTGCACGCTCTCTGCCGAGCCTGCAAAGTCCTTTGTTTGGAGCCTCTGGTTCTGCTGAGCATGGGCTTTCTGACAGAACGTCTAAAGCGGGGCAGAGGCTGAGCGGGAGCACAGGTGTTACTGAGAGTTTCTTTTACTGAGAAAGAATGACCTGTGTCTGCAAATGCCCCCTCTGTCTGTCTTTGGAACTGCCTGCTATGCCCCTATGCCCCCTTTCTTCAGCATGCACCAGGCTGGCATGAAGACCTGCCATTTGCCCAGATGGTGGGCAGCAGGGGTCCCCCCCGCCCTCCCCATGTCAGTGAAGTGCTGCCCCCCTGAGTGTGTCTGAGACGCAGCTTTGGCCCATATGCCCTGTTGAGAAAAGGACTAGCGTGGGGAGAGAGGCATCAGCACTGCCCAGGAAGGCAAAGGTACGCACGTTTGTAACAATTCCTCAAACCTCCTCTCTCCACTTTTGTCTCCTGTTATTTTTATCTTGAAAACTAGGCATAAATCAATAACAGTAGCCGATTCAAACACGTCTGAACTGTTTGAATCAGCTACTGTTAAGTCTGCACAGTGATCCAGACACCCTTCAATTTGCCCGAAGCTGGCACTGTGGTGCTGCTACGGTTATGACACAAGGTATTTCTTGTTTGGGCAAATTGAAGCAACTGATAAATCATTTCATCCTAAGACAGCAAGGATTCTTTCTTTTGCTCTGGGTCAAATCTCTAGCAGTCCCATTCATTGTAATGGCCACCCCCTTTCCTTGCCAGATACCGTATGCCTGTGGAGTGTCGCCCACACATAAGTTATACTTGTTTGGCCTGCCTAACTAAATTTTGACCCATTTTAACAATTGTTCATATTTTATTCGCCCTTCAGAGAAAAAAAGACTGTTTGTTTATACATTCCGTGAAAACAGCACATCTTGTTTTCAATTTGGCTGTGACGTGTGGACATGTTTGAGCAAATTCAGTTTGGTACAGTTCCAACAAAAATCCCCTGACCACTAATTCTGGTAAAAACAAAGTGGAAGTAAGCAGTCACTCACCCAAATGCTTCATGCATTGCAGGACTACTCCCTAATATGACTGCAGCAAGTGCATTGCAATCATGGAAACCGCTCTACAATAGGATAAACACAGCATGTTGCTTTAACTTTACAATTTTAGTATAAGTACAAAAATATAGGTGCAGTTTGACTCAGTTTTGAGCTGTTTTAGAGATGCTTTAAATAATCCTAAAGTGCCTACATTTTCACACAATTCCTCTTTGTACACACATACACAAAGCAGTATATTTCAGACCTGTGGGAGATGCTGCTGTGCTGTTCCCACTGCTGGTTAGCCTCAGCCTTGGTCTCCTGTTTGCGGTCTGGCTGTGGAAATGACTGTCATGGAACATTAACAGTCAACTTGTGCCATTCGGTGGTTCAAAAACCACAGACTTAGCTTATTAAGACAACCTTAGGATCCTTCATTATTTAGCTGGATCATTTTAAATATGTCAAAAAAAAAAAGTAAAACATTTTGCTTTAGTGGAGTCTCCGGACTAAATGTTTATTACATACAATTCTCTATTTTGATGTGTTAGATTGAATTATACATCATACATAGAAGCAGATCATTAGGGGGGAAAAATGAAATTCCAGACCTTGAACCGTCAACAGTGAATTAAGTTGTACTATGTCAAATCAGAGATGAACATAATGGCACTGAATGTCTCAGTGCTCAGAAGTTGTTTAAACAGAGATGCACAGGCTGACCACAAATACTTACTTAGTGTCAATGGTTGTGTGTCTGTGGCACTGGGTCATATTAACTGCTGGCCAAGGTTTTTGTTGGCCAATGTGCTGCTACAGTAAACGGTATCAAGCTAATCCAAACGCATTATATGATCATGTGTGATATATAAGACATGACTTTTGTAAACATAGAGAGGAGGTATACCAGTTACTTAGTCTATCCCTGAGCTTGCCTGGTGGTGCTTTTTTTTTTTTTTTTTTTTTTTTTTTTTTCTCAAGTGTGGGATAAAAGCCCAGTAATGTGGCTCTGTGCCTCCTGCTACATACCAGACTCTTCAAGTCCATAATGTCATACTGACACCAGGAGACAAGCGGTGCCAAAGGGTGATGCCCAGGAGTGCCAGGGAAGGTCAGCGAAGGTTCACAACCAAACTGGTGCTGATGCCACAGTCTGCATGGCTCAAGTGCTTGGCAGTGCATCTCAACAACAAAATGTGACATTTTTAGAAGCTGTCAAATTGCAGTCTAAAAAGCGGTCTTGACTGGGGACTGGGCCAGAGCACCGCTGCAGGGCTTTCAATCTGCCAGTAATGGGAAAGATGGAAGAAGATAAGATTCCAATTCAGCCATTTCTGCGCGGCCCAATGTGATCACACTGCAATCCGACAGGGCATTTGGGGAGTTGTGAGAATCCTTAAAAAGACAGAATATCTTGAAGTATGGCTTGATACTCACACAAATCCCATCACTGTTCCTAATTGTTCAGCTCACTGAGAGTAAGTGATATAATCTGGTGGTATTACAGATTCAGCCCCCTATCACAGGCTATACAGCCTAGATCACAATGTGGCTGCGTGAAGAATATTACGCCACGTAACAAAGAAAGAAACCGACAGACTCAGCTGACAAGCACAACTTATTGCTAAATAACAAAAATGCTGTTGAATGTTGTTGAACATGAATTTATTTGATAAGATGTATTTTTTTGCTAACCATGACACTTTCGATAAATATGACCATTTGTGGATTTATTAATGTGAATACAATGCATACTGTTACCTTATGTTTATTACTGCTTCAGTTTTCACATCTCTCTCAATTTCATATACTCTACACTGTATACAGTACTGCACATTATTGTCATTATTTAGTAAGTAATTGCAGCAACCACTGTAGTTAATGTTATTAATCCATACTCCATATTTTCCATAAATACTCTACTTTGTGTTTACATTGTCAGGAGTATACCCTCATATAACCTAATTGTTTCTATGTTTTTATACTGCTTCACTGTTTTGTTTTGTTTTGTTTTTTATATTTCTAGTGTTTCTTATTGCTTATTTTCCATCCTGTCTGCCCTTATTCTACTTGTCTCTGCCCCGGGTAAATCCTATTACTTCTGCTGCTGCAACGACCTGATCTCTCCGCAGGGATCAATAAAATTTCATCTTATGTTATCCCATATTATTCTGTGAATGCAAATGTGACCAGGAACAAAAGTGATTGCCAACATCACAGAACACAATTAGTCTGACAGCCAAGGAACTGGTTTGTAACATGTTCTGACAGTAATTACAGTTTTAGATGTAAATGTTCTCTGATAAAAGCATCATAACTTGACTTCTCCTTCCTAATTGACACTCCCCTGCCTGTAACCCTGCCCTGCCAATGTTAGCTAGTGCAGAGAGTGTTGCCTAGTTACAATGGGACAATGATGGCTGCAGTGTACTATCAAATTGTGGTTTTCATCGCTACATGGCAGATCATGCTCTGGTCTCACTTGTTCTGCCTTTACCCCACCGCGTAGCAGTCGCAGTTTTTCACAAATGTATTCACAATCATTAATCTCATGTGTAAAAATATGCAACCCTCCAGGGAATGACATTCAATTGTGCAAAAGCAAGCAATTCTATGGTCCAAGCAACCAATTTTGACTCATTTCAAAGAGGATCTTTACTCAAGCAACACAAAGTTCCCATTTGTAACATTTTGATTATCATAGGTCAAGGCAAGTCAGTTTGCACTAATGAATGTGAAGCACTATAAACTGTTTCTCTTATTTGTCTCCCTAAACAGTTTGGAAGAAACCAGCAGTGGTTTGTTTCCCTAGAATGTGCAAACACACACACACACACACACACACACACACACACACAGTACAACCCCACTCAAAGTACAACGGATAGAAAAATATTGGTAGATGTAAGCAGTCAGTGGGGATATATGGAAGAAGATAGCTAAAGGTGAGATGATGGATTTCCAGGGTGAGGTGAACAAATATTTTCATCACACAAGAAGAATGTTTGTCTGTGTTATTTACTTTTCAGGGAAAAACAGAGGCTTTATTTAACAGCTCTTGAGAAGTGCAGTGAGAGCTCAGTGCACCTCTCTAAAGCCATTAAATGGTAAACAATAAATTGCCCAGATCCGCTGCTTTCTCATAGCGTGAGGAAGTAGCACTGATTAGACGGAGATGCACGAAATACATCATGAACACTGGAGAAGCTTCATTCCTGTGGCTGAAAGGTGCCACATGCAAGGTCTGAAGTGCATGATTGCAGGATCGTACAAAAAGCACTTGGCTAATAATACAACAGCGTGGGATCTCATCAGTAAAGAGTACACTCTTGTCCCTGAAGGCATGCGCATTATGCATGTGGAGGGGCCATATATGTGCATCTATGAAAGAAATGTAAAAGATTCCAGTTACAGTGTGTAAATTGGAAAACATAGGATCAGTGCATAGTGTGACTTCAAGCCACACTGCTGGACATAAAGGACGCAAAGATATGAGAGCCATTTCAGATTTTTAATTAGCGACTCAAAGAATGAGCAATTGTGGTTTTTTTTGTTGTCGTCGTACTATTAATAACATAAAGAAAACTTTTCATTGGCTTTCCACCACAGCAGACCAACAGGGTATCATGTCGCCGCACTCCCCACGCACATATGCACACTTTCTAAACCCCCATCAACCAATTTTAATTAATCTTCAGGATTCATTTTGTCGCCTTGACTTGTCTCTGTAAATGGGAACCAAGAATGGGCCTCAAATACAAAGAAAAAAAAGGCAAGAGGAAGAAAAAAAAATTGTGTTTCCTTTAGCCAATCTAAATTCTCACATTTTTCTAACTAAAGGCCCACGGGTTGTTGAAACAATACTCTCTTATCTGCAGGAATTGGCTGGAATTTCCGCTCTAACTCTTTTTTATTAGGCCATATTCAACCTGTCGCTATTGAGAGCATAGCCTGCTAAGCTGCTTTGTGCAACAAGGAGATAGCGGTGGCGATTGCTGTGGGATCTGGACTGACCTCTTCACCTGCACCCCTCTATTCCCAAAGTCTGACAAGTGCAGTTTAACCTACTAGCAGCTACAAACTCCCTGTAGCAGCTATAAGATGATTCTGGACAGTGTTAGCTTGACATGATCTGCCCTGCTTTTTATCACTGAGTAAAAAAGACAATTTTTACACTATGAGTTCGGCATTAGTTAGTCTTGTCAGCGCGTGTCATTATTATTCTTCTTATGCCATAAAGAATCAGGCATTTCCCAAAGTTTCACCAACTAACTCCATCATCATCACTAGAGAGCCTCGAAGCAGAGTGGCATAAAGAGAGGAGAGGAGAAGAGAGGAGAGAAGAGAAGAGGAATGGAGAAGCTATTTGTGTATAGCGGTACCTATTTGTTGTCAGTCAGCATCAAAGGATTTGCTACCATGTCCTCTCAACCCCAGTCAAATTGTCTTCAACCCTTCCTGCAAATCAAAGAAACTGTCTACACACTTGTGCTGTGACAACATCGACTCTCTCTCTCTCTCTCGCTCTCTCTCTTTCTCTCTCTCTTTCTCTCTTCCTCTCTTCCTCTCGCTCTCTCTCTCTCTCTCACACACACACACACAAACACACAAGCACACGCATTTCATCTTTAAAGAAGAAAGTGTGTCTGCTGTCTGCTTTTCTGGCTCTCTGAAGTGAACCATGTTCAGCATTCAGAGGCCTTTACTATGTAACAGGTTCTGCTATGGGGAGGAGTATCATGGTGCAACGAAAGAGGAAGACTTGCTCCGAGAAAGAGGAGATTTAAGACAAAAGCTATATTCATACAGGCAACTCAAATCCGATTTTCTGTCATATCTGATTTGAGCCGGATACTTTTACTGTAATCTGAATAGCAGAAAGCCATGTGAAATCTGACTTTTCCAATCGGACTCAAATCAGATTGTTATGTGGTTATGAATGCTGTTCAAATCACATTTCTTGACATACAACTCAGTCTGAATGATCAGATCGCTTCCATGTTAGTTTGTTAATCTCATCACATCGTACCCGGCACTTTGGCACTTTTGACTGAAATTTCTCCCTCTCCATCCCGACACTGGCAAGCCACCTGTCTTTATCAAAAGTCCCAAGGACCGCACATCCCCACCACTCATTGCTTCTCTCATGCATCCACAATCCTCACTTTATTAGTGTCATCGGAGACAGCGGCAACAAACACGGCATATGCCGCCCTTCTTCATCACCGATGTCAGTGTCTGTGGAGAATCATTTCAGCAACATGACTTGACAATGCTCGAATTTTACAACAGAATAATCCATAGTAAACCCCCACTGTGTTACCTTGAACTGGTTGTAAACAAAATAACTGTCAGGCACTATTCAGTGTGGGCACGGCTATATCATTACTAAGACAACTAGGGTGAACATGCAACCAAATGCAAGCACAGCCTCACCAAACAAATTAGTTCTGGTCACTTTTAACTTGAGTTTTGGAGAGTCAGTCTAAAAATTGGATTTGACAATCATATCAGATTTGCCCTGCAGTGCGAACAAAGCCCTGCCTGGGACCAAATGCAGCTCACATTCTCATGGTTTGTTATCCAACCCACTGTGGTAAGCGGTGGTTAAGTGATGAGTTTTAGGGAGACTCTGAGCTATGAGTTTGTCAGAAAATGCCAGTGGCAGCAGGAGGAAATGAGTCCTCCTCTAACCTCTTTTCAAACTGCAACGGAAAAGCCAGCTCAAAGTCACATTTTGGTGGCTTTCGTGTTTTCGCGTAAAGGATCAGACAAGCATTTCTGACAGCAGAAATGAGCCACCTTTTGAAGCAGAGTAGACAGTTTTATACAAAAATCACCAACAGGCTAAAACTCTCGCTACAAGCTGAAAGGTTATGTGTCGGAAAGGTTACATACCATTAATTTGGTGGTTTTAAGCAGCAGCAGTCTAAATGGGTTTCAAATCAGTAGTGGCAAATTTCTAAATACCAGTTCTTTGCCAGGTCCTCTGCATTAAAGGAAAAGAGAGCCCACTGGGTCTGAAGGTGGTAGGCTGCAGACAGCATGCTCACATCATGCATCTAAAAAAAATATCTTTGGGCTCTTTCCACTGCAATGCCAGCAAAACCTTTTGGCAGTCTTTTAACACTAAAAAACAGGAACTTTGGATTTTCCATTCACCGGGGTACAGTTCCAGTTGATTTCTGAGCCCTGTTCGATTCCCAGGATACAACGGGACCCTGGGGCCAGGACTATGACCCCTGCTGGTCACCGAGGTGCCTGTAAGTGTGAGCAGACAGCAACTATGTTTAAATTTATGTTGGAGAAAAACACAAGGTCCAACTTCTCATCGTCATTTGAACTTGGACAAAATGAAGAGGAATAAAAAGGAAACACTGCTGTGTTTAAAGCTGCTGGGCTATCAGAGTGATCGTGACCAATGTTAGGTAAAAATAAAGTTGTGTTTGTTTTAAAAGTGGAGTTAAAACTGACTTGACTGCATTCTATGCACATGTTGCTTTTTGGGAGGTGAAAAAGCAGGCTTCACATCAGCACTTTTAAGCTTTCTCAGGTACCTCTAGTTTATTTTACTGAAACAATATGTGAGCAGGTGTTGAACACCTGAACACTGGCATAACAGCATATCACAAAAATATACAGCTTGTTCAGTAGAGTCTGACATGAAGTATGTTTTATACCTAGTGATTTTGGCATTGCATAGTAAATTGAAATTGGTTTGTTAAATCAAGTCCAATTTGAAATATCTTCAGAGGTAATGGACCTGATGTTTCTCTTCTCTACAGATGAGAAAAATCTTCATAGTACTGATACTATCTGCCAACTTTATACAGTACACCTGCACATAATCTAAAACAAAAATCAAACATGGATATAAGCACTGGTGCAAGTAACTGAAAGTGATTCTTTTATGATGTTTTCTCTAAGATCACCTTACCGTCATTTAACTGTAATGAACCAAAATGAGCAAATCTGAATATAATGGAGGAATAAAATATCCAATCAACCTTAAAGCTGCTAAAATGTCATCTTAATATGTCACTGGAGAGAAAATTACACTGATGCATTCTGATCTGCATCAGCAGCTCAGAAATTTGTCCAAAGGTGTTTGTTTGCCTGTGTTGCATGTCTAGGCACAGGCGTTTGAAGCCAAAGAGCCACAGATGGGACCTTTAACTTTAATACTGTGACAAGCTTCACAGACACAGGCTTCAGTCTTAGAGCTCTGACACACTGAAGATGCCAGTGTGTGGCCTTTGATGCATCTGTGTGTGTGTGTGTGTGTGAGAGAGAGTGAGTGCAAATTCAAGAGAGTTGCACTTTAATACAGTAAGTCATTTGATGTTTTCATCAATGGAATGGACTGGACACCGGACACAGCGCTGGAAAGTGAGAGGAAGCATAAGTCAAGTATTTTGATGGAGCAGTTTCTGAGGTCATCTCCTATGATACTAGCTGGAGGCAACAACACCTACTCTTTCAAGTCTAGATGGATAGAAGACAAGATGCAGCGCCTGTCTTACTGCCTCTCAATATCCGACAGTCTTCTCCTCCTCTCAGTGGTCTTTTTTCTCTTACAATACTCACACACACAAGCATATACAATACAAACTGTGCTTCGATCCCACACAGACACACACGTCAATACACACACTCACTCTGCGTCTGTTTCAGAAGTGAAATTATTCCATCTCTCAGGGGTCCTGTTAAGCTCTTACAAAGCCTCAGTGCGTACAGCAGGTAGATTGATTGTGACTTATTAACTGTGAGTGAGCCTAACAGAGAGCATTAAAACAAAAGGAAATGTGATATCCCCAACCATCAAGTGCTCATTAGAGCTTTAATCAAAGCACTTCCAAATCTGCATACGGAGTCCTGGTCATGAATTCCTAATGGCGTCTTTAAAAACGAGAGGAGACCACACCGCAGTGGCTCGTCACACAAGAGGTCCCAGAAGATATTTTACAAAGAACTAGCTCGCGAACGGTAGAATAAGAAATTGTTCTCAATAATTATGCTTCTGGCTTTCATTGTCATTGCTGTCTAAATCATATTTCTCAAAGGACTACAGCATACAACAAGTGTCCCTCGATTTCTTAACTTCATTCCTAAATGAGTCTGACCAATTATCATTATCACAAACACAAATGCCCATAACCAATTCATAGTCAAGTGGCGCAAAGCAACACCCAACCTCATCTGATCTGGGGTGCTCGCTGCTTTTGACCATTTGCTGCTAAATGGCGGCTTTCCAGCCAAGCAGTCAGCAGCAATTTTGATGGCAGGCTTTCTATTTTAGCTGTGTGAATATGACTGAGTAGTGTAAATCACAGCCATCACATCATCTGCTCTATTCAGGCACAAAAGAGTGAGATGGAAGATGATTGTTCCTCATGTTGCCTCCAATGGGAAGCAGACAAAGAGAAAGATGGCACCAAGAAGGAACAATGTCGAGGTGCATCTAGATGTTTGTGGCACACCGCAGAACATGATCCAAGCGACATCTCAACATAAAGCGTGTTAAAGAGACAACAGGAGAGAGGACAGGCAGATAATTTCTTGAGCAAACAGAGGAGGGGGCAATAAACAAGCCCAGCTATTTAGCACAAAGTTAATCAGGCTTCCTTGAAAACAACTGAAGCTTCAGTGAATGTCTAATTGGATTAAACCAAAACAGAGCATGCGTTTAGTGTGTTGCTATGCAGGCTTGACCTCTAATGGCAAGCCTTTTCTTTTTATTTATTCCATCCCCGATCAGAGTAAGACTAATGGTCATTGGCACATCTGACATACAGCGCCTAGACAGTTTTCTACAGAGTTATGAGTTCAAATTGAGGGAGAATTGGTCAAGGTTATTCAGACAGGCGAAGCTGCTCCAGCAGCGTAAAAATCACACAAATCACAGACCATGTGGCTTGCTGCTCTCTCCTCCAAGGGACATTTAACCCACTCCCACTGTGACCTTTCCAGGCATGAGGCGTCCCGTCACGTTAGAGGTTTATGTGGCAACATACCTGCCAGGACAACTGATGACACATATCCAGCAAAGCATGTAAAGGATCTAGGTGCTGTGGACGAGAGATGGAGGTAAAGAGGTGTGGTGAAGGTTTACAGCTGTGTGAGGCTGGTGTTAATATCAACACTACGACTCTTACTTACCCAGTCCATTCCAGCTGTAACCTATCCGACTATTCCAGGCCAAGGCCACTCAACTAGTCCCTCAACACACGTGGCTTCTGCTTATTTCCAAATGCTGCCACCTAGCAAATCTGGTCATTTCCCCACAGCTATATCCGTTTTGCAGTTGCATAAATTAGTCCTACTGGAAACCACTGAAGCCTAGTTGATGCTAGCTAGCTGCAAATTAAACGTGGATACACTGCTATTGCCTAACAATGTCTTGTTTGACTGGTTTCATCAGCATTGCGTCCATTCCATCACCGTTTGGGGCGTTGGTAATAAATTTGCCATGCACAGTTACTGTTGCAATCTTTTGGTCCTTGGTTTCCTTGGTTTCGTATCAGAAGGAAACACATTTTCATGAACGCTGTGTCGTGACGGCTTCCAGTTTGTCTCATGCTCAAGTTTTAACAGGCTGCAGTATAGATTCTCGCTGAAGCTTTTGAAGATTGTGGAAGAGAGAGGCTGTCTTGAGAGATTGCCACCCAACTGTCATCTGTAGGTCTACCTCTCACTCCAAAACAATGAGGAACTTAACAACAGAGGGACACAATAACATTAGTTGTCTGCTACTTAAACTGTCCGCTACTTAAACTACCTCCATGTCTGTCTCATGTGGCCATTACTGACATACTATTGCATAACAGGGATGACAAATACACAGACAGGAGGTAATTTACTGCGTAACAATTTACTTAATACACCGTACCCTCCTCATGAATTTAGAATCAGCTGTGACTTGAGCTTGAACTGCAAAAGTTTATTTTAAACAGGGCGACAGGAAACATTAACAGCAACACTTATTATATCTCCTTTTTTTAACATGTAACTGTAACCTGTAAACCCCTTGCAAATGCTGTGGTGAGATGAACCATTTTCCAAAGTTTTCTAAAATCCAGTCCAGTGACGAAAAAACAAAAGACGGAACAGACGGAGACTAATATATAGCCCCTCCCATCCCGCCACACCCCTTTCCTCTCCTAGCCCCACCAATTTCATCATGGGGGCCAACTAATGCGTCCATGACACTTGAGGCTATTCTCTGCCTCTCATTTCCCTATTTTTATAAACACATTACTTTCAAATTGATTGAACTGATATGACCTCGGTAATAACTCAGAGACAAAAATGCCTCCACATTTAGTGTGAGTGTTTTAGAGTGTTTTCGGATCAATTAAGAGTGTGTGTGTGTGTGTGTGTGTGTGTGTGCGCGCGCGTGTGGGCGTGCATGTGTGCATTTGTAGGTCAGCTTTTTAACTGCTGCCTATCATTTTGGAGGCTGTGTGAGCCATCAATGACTAATGTGTCAGTCTGTCACAGTCAAGGACCAACCATATGGCACCGATGCCCTCTCCCTCTCTCTCTCTCCCCCGCTCTCCCTCCCTCTCCTTCTCTCTTTCCTTCTCCTCATTTAAACTAATGGTGGGGCTGGGACAAACGGCACAGCTAACTAACTGCAGTCTTACTAGGCCAAAGCATCCCTAGTCTAAGTGATTGGATACTATGAGCTGGCCAACGTGCTGTGCCAATTAGAGCAGAGTCAGACTGTTAAGGGCGGCCCAGAGGCAAAGCAGAGCAGAGACCACCTCTCCCAGGAAGCCCTCCAATTACCACTCAGCAGCACACTCCCTGGCTGACACATGAGGAACACCCTTCGTACATCTGAGGTACTCTCTGAATCTGTGACATGCTCTCTTTCTGTCTCTGTGATTCCTCTTACCTACCGGTCTCTAACTGTAATATGTTTCCATCACCCCCTTTTCATCTCCCCCTCTTAATTTGTTGCTTCTAAGTAGAAAATAATCCCAAAACAAATAACAGATCAAGCATAATAAGGGTACAGGAGAGGTTTTTACCTCTCCTCACCTTTTCAACTAAACATCTCCCTTTTATGACAGAGTCACAGGCGGCTGACGTGACCTAACCTTGCTGCCACATGGTGACTACTGTGCCAGCCCTACTTGCAGCCCTGCTGATGAGATGCTGCCCATGACAGTCCATCAGCGTCTTTCTCTGTTAGGAAGCGACTGTTCTGCCCTTTTGTTTTCCCCACCTAAAATCTCCCCAAAGTCACTTTTGGAGGCAGTGTTAAATAACGGGGCAGTAAGGACATGTGTCAAAGGTCACTATGGCTAATGAAGCAGTCTGTCCCAGTGAAGACTGGGTGATTAGCTCACTGTTGCCCCAAAACACATCACACATCATCTTCATTATCTAGTCATGGGACAGGCAAGGACAGGAGAATGTCGCTAGATGGTTGATGCTGCAACTTAGCAACTGGAGATGTAACAAGTGGTTGAAACGAAATTTTGCAATGCAAGACTTTGATGATATGTACTGAGGAGCTGAAAACGTGCACAATTCCATATCTCAGGAAGGACATTCAAAACAATCTTTTCTCTTTCGTGTTTCATCATCACACTTCCAGTGAACCTGGCTGAACTCAACTTTTATATGTGCAAGGCAACGAGATGGACTCTTGACTCATGGTAAAACTGAAATTCAGGATGCTTTGTCAAGTTTATAGTCCATTGTGTGTCAGCATTTTGAGTTTTCAAGAAAATACCAACAGGTAAACCAACAAGAGAAGAAATAGTTTTTAAATTGTAAAAGTACCCATACTTGGAGAAGAAACTGTCACTAAAAAAAGGCTTAAAAATTGTAAAATTTAATTTGCAGAAATTTGTAGTTACCTGTGTTTGGTTTTGTTTTTCCCTAAAAATTAAAAAGGTAGCCTATTTTTCTTCAGTCATAATAGTCTTGAGTCTTCAGGTTTTGTAATAAAATATTATGCTAACAACAAATTCAGTATCACATATCTTGAATTTAATGTATTCTAACATCCCTAAAAACATTAACATTTATGAAAGAGCCTCTCCTCCAGGTAACTACAGTCTTACCTCCTACAAGCAACTACAACCTCATTTCTTCCTATTGCATTATTCTGGTCTCTCCGCTCCGTACCACCTACCTATATAGTGCCTGTCTTTAGAGTTTATGGGAGCTTGATCTTTCTCCTGGTGAGTCACTGTGTCCCTTGGGCCCAGCCCACACCTTTTTAAAGGGTAGCAGTGATGCTGGAAGCCCATATCCGACCCACTCCCCATGACTTCCCCTGCCCGTGGATCCTCCGGCTTATGAAACCACTCCCCTGACAGAGCCTTGGCCCTGTTTGAACCCTACAGAATAAAGTGTGTAACCCACACAAAGGGGGACAGATGTGGCGTATGTGGAGAGCAATATAGTCTTAAGCCATCTTCACTGCACATGATAATATGGTGCCAATAGGGGCATTTGTCAAATGCAATCAGGTGTGATGGAGGAAGAGATAGAGCGTAGGATGGAGAAAGAGAGGGAGACAGAGGGTGATTGAGCAGCATAAGCCCTGCCAATCTCTCTTCAGAGCAGCAGCTGCAGGGGGACAAAGTCCAAAAGAAGCACCCACCCTGCAGGAAAAATCAGGGTTGCAAATTTTTTGGAAGATTCATTAATCAATCAATTTGTATATAATCGAACACGGAGACCAAAACCTTCTCTCTCTCTCTCTCTCTCTCTCTCTCTCTCTCTCTCTCTCTCTCTCTCTCTGTCTCTCTACATTTTTTTGTTTTGTTTTTTGTAACATTTGCGATATGGAGGGACATTTGAGGTATAGAGTAAATGCTGTAGTCTTAAAACATTTAGTAATGTTTAGGCAGGCCATACACCAATTGTGCTTGTCTACTAGGCTAGCATATAATGAATCAATGCAACAATAGAGATAACCTGAGAAATACTGAATTGTTATCCATATATCAATCATCCATTAATCAGTTATCATTAACATTACAGTTTTTCTCAATTGCTGAAACACTAAACCCTATTGTCTGAACCAAATGCTCCATTGCCTGAACCCACTGATTGAATCAGTCACTCTTTTGGCAAAACCATAAGCACTTTTCACCTGTTTAGACACAACTTATCAACACATTTTCATTGTGATGCACCTGTGTTGCATAATGGTGAGCACTGGTGGCAAAAGTCAAACACAAGTAAAGCACTGGTGTCACTGGTTGAACACAACAACTCAAAATTGATCACACTTGTGGCTGATGATGTGAGGGAACATATATAAGCCAGTTCAGAGAGCACTGCTTTGGGAGGCACTACAATGGATAGAAATCTGAGAGGAGTTTGTGTGAGAGGTGGTCGAGGTGGTCAAGGTGGTCGAGGAGGTCGAGGTGGTCAGTGAAGGCAAAGAACAGTAATATCTGATGAAATCAGAGCTACTGTGATTGACCATGTTCTTGTCCATGGTATGAGCATGAGGGAGGCCGGACAAAGGGTACAACCAAACATCAGTAGATTCACTGTGTCCACCATAATCCGAAGATTTAGAGAAGAGACCAGGTAATTACCTTTTTTGACATTATAGTATGTAAATGTTGACAGCGATTACTGTATGACTATACTATATACTGTACCACAGTATACTGTAAGTAAATATATGTTTCAGTACATCACTGTGCCAATGTACTGTAGTATTGTAATGGAGGGTTAGGCTAACTGTTTGTAGGCCTAGTATTCCATGTATATTTTTGTACTTTATTTTTACGTAGGCTTACTGTATACAACTGCTGAATGCACAAGATTTCTGTTTGTTTTTGTACTGTGCAAGTGCTACGTGCAAATGCACAAGATTTCTGTTTTTTGTACTTTTTTTTTTTTACTATGTACGAGTGCTAAATGCACAGGTTTTTTGTTTTGCAGCATGCATTTAGCCTACAGTGAACAATAAACATTTATTTCTACAGCTTCATGTCCTGAGCATTGTGTTTTCTATTTTTCTATGTAGTGTTTAGTGACTGCTCAGTAGTGTTTTTAATTTTGATTAACTCGGGGCACAATTTGACAACATAGTTCAGTTTTGAGCACAGATTGAACTGTTTTGAGGTGAAAGTTTGGTTTTGCAAGAGGAGTCTGAGGTTTTGTGAATGTAGCTTGAAAATTGGGTTTTGTGTTCACAGTTTCAAGACAGTTTCGAACTTTCGAGAAATGTGTCTTAGCAATCGAGAAAAACTGTAATCAATGCATTTATTAATGGAAATCAACCCATTATCAATTAATAATTAACAACCCTAGTGGGGACAGCTCAGCTTGGCACACTGAGTAGGGAGTATCAGTTAAATGCTCCCTATTCACACTGGAGAGAATGTCAAACACACACTACTCTGCATTTCCATGAGGACACTTAAATTGCGGATCATTTAGTGTGCACAGTGGAGCATTAGGCTCAGAAACATGTGGATCTCAAATGCACAAATTTGCGAAATGCCACGAGGTCAGATTTTATCAAAAGTAAGAGACACTCAACTCTTCATTTCTGTGTGAACTGTGGAGCTATCTCCTTTCTGCTGCTCTTTTCTAAGCCTATAAAAAGGTCCACAAGGTCAGAATAAAGGCCAGCTCAGTCCCCTGAGTAGAGCACTTGAATGGAAAGTCTGCATCTGATTTACAGTTTGGCCACATGTGCCGAGCTGCCAATGACTAGGCAGTCCGCCAGACAGAGTGGGAGAGTAGAGGTGTGTGTGTCAGGCTGGCTGCAGGTAGCAGCGGATGCCTGCCCCAACGCAGCAGTTTGACTTTGAAATCTGTGCTTTTTAGGTATTGACTGAATCACATCAATACTACACAACACCAAAAAATGTTAAGATATGGTGCCAGTCAGTTTTCTAACAAATAAACAGAGCATTAGAGATATCCATTTTATCGCTGCTACTCTCACTTCTAATCACTACCAGTGAAATTCAGTTTCACTTATGATTGGCAAAGCAACAATTACATTTACATGCAGCCCGCTATTCCATAAATAGAACTGATTGAGCCCCACTCTAAATCAAACAATCTCATATAAGTACTTCAGTTGGACTAGAGTAACCCAATCAGCCTCAACTCGTTGGAATTTCGATCTGTATCAGCAATGCGAGTTACGCTTTTAAAAATCCATTCAACTGGCAAGTTTAACTCCTCTATGTAAATGGCTGATTGCATCAAACAACTCTGTGGCATGCATTTTCTCCTCACACCAGATGGCAATGTGGCAGTTTAGTTAAATGATTTCTAGTTAAAAGAGCAACAACATTAGCGGAAGATCTGCAATATAGATGATATCTTTTGTTTTTTCTTTTAAAAAAGATGAACATTGCAAACACTGAACAAATACACACATATAATTCCGATATATGTGGCTCTAGCAGATTCAAATCTCTCCAAACATAGGATAGAAATTGTTTTGCACAAACACTGTTCACCCTCCGATGTGCAAGTCACAGTTCTGCCATCATGCATTCATCTGTACTACTTGTCAAGGTAAAAAAAAAAAAAAAAAAACACGAGATGGTTACTTGTTACAGATGTTTACTGGGTTTGAATTCATACTTCATTTGCGATCTACTTAGTATCAGCATTGACAATTTCCATACCCTAAATTTTAAATGCATCTTTATGGTGGCAAGACAGCAGCACCACACTGAGAAAACACATTAAAATAGACACACACTGCCATGTGAGTGTAGGTGTGTGCTGTGTAATTATGCCTACGCGCAACACACATGCTATAGCAAAAACATATCACTGTAGATCTGGCCATTATCAGGGGAGTCAGTAATAATGCACCTACATGGTAGCATCTGGTAAATAACACTATATGCTGCGTGGGTGCAGCCAGCATGGCAGGTCCATTGTAGCATGTTTATGTCTGTTCACACATGCATTAGGCGCTGTGGGTGTGGGCTAACACCCACTGGCATCACCATGAGCTAGACTAGCACGCAGCTGGAGCTGGGCTGGGTGGGGGGTTGGCAAGCAGGGCAATGTGGTACATTTGGACTGTGCTTTGGGGCCAGCTGTTCACCTTGCCTGCTGCTCCTGAGACTCAATGAAATTCACACACAGACACATATAGACACACTAGCACGCAATGACTAAAAAAAAAACTATGATAACAATGACTTATAACAAACTATATATCTAGATTTCAACTCAGTGTCACAAATGAAAAAATAAATAAATAAATAAACACTACCCTTTAATTCACATATAGGCCTAAATCAAATCCCGGCATTCATTAAACATGTGCTTTACTAAACAGGATGCTGTCATCTCAAAATGAACATTACACAGTATGTCCTACATTCTTGGAAAAAGTGAAAGGTCACGGTGAACATGGTTGCAGCAGGTGGCTTGCCAGTTGCTTGGTACACACGGACAAAATGGTGCAGTTCTTGAATGCCTTTCTTTCATGAATGTAGCAAGTCTGCATTTTTAACTGAAAAATGCAGATTTGTCCTTTAGATGTAGTATAATTTCAACTCATTTACGATGTAGTATAACATCAGTATTCTTCTGATATGTAGCTAGGTAGCTAGTTAAAATATATATATATATATATACATTATATATATCGATCCTCTAGTTCCTTGTATCAATATGTATCAGTTATGCCCTTCGATTTCACTTTCAAATGATGTTATGACATCAATATTTGTGTTAATAATGTGTATTGTGCTAAACTGTCTTTCAATAAATTGGAATCCGAATTTGAATTTAATTGTACTGAGTCAATTGTACTAGTCTGCCACCTGATTTATCATGTTGTTTTTATTACGCTACCCGGGTGTTGTGCAGGAAGTTGTATTTAAACTTTATAAATTTTCAATAATTTCAGTAGAGTACTGCAATGTCTTAAAAATTGTATCATGACCCTGGCATCATGATACATATTGTATTATGAAGTCCTTGCCAATATAGTTTCTATATCCATGAGAGTTTGTGATGAAGTGATGAACTTACAACATACCCCGCTCTGTTATGTTCACAATTAAGAAAATGCCAATTTGAAGTTTGTGACATAAAGGATATATAAATAAAACTGACTTGATGTAACTTTCTAAAATATATATGTAAATAAATGTGAATTTCTTTGTTTTCCATATCCAATACAAATACATATTCAGAGTTTAGTACATTTTTGAAGAGCAAAAGTAGTGCTATTTCATCTCCAAATATGTTGTGTAGAGTTTGTTTACAGTTGCGTGCCATACCTAAAAGCCATGAAAGTTCCCACAAAGCTAAACACAACACAACAATCCAACAATCCACCTGCATTCCCATTTCCAGCCAGCCCAACTTCCTTATTCAAAGCAACTTTTCCCACACAAATATTCTCTCAACAGTGTGATTGCCAGTGAGTTGGCAGCTGGGAGATTTGTTGGCCGAAGAGTTAACACAGTCAACCCTCCACTTGAGCATGCAAAAAGTGATACCTCCTGTCCATTCCCATTCACCTCAAATCAAATTCAAATGAAATTCTAATCAAATCAAATTCAAAGCTGTTTCAAATGTAGCAGCTGCCCATTTCCCAACATAGTAGCAACAGCTAATCCGCCCACACATACTCTGACATATTGCACTTACTTTGGTTAAAAGATGCATCTCCAACTTCATCTACTTACTTGTCTTGCCAGTATGACATGTTAATGTCCTTGACAACAACAAAACAGGCAGTAAATAAATAAATATAAACAGTCAAGGTGCTGTAAACCATGTTGGCTTTAACTGTTTTCAAGACAATATAAAAAAAAAATAAATGTGCCAATTCAAATGCAATTGACATTTGTCTGTTATAAATATATGCATACAAATGGCTTGACTTAAACCACTAGAGGCAAAAATAAGCCGTGCTTTACCTCATATGAGAGTAAGCCATCTAATACCCATGCAGAGGTTGACAATTTGACCAGGATTGAAATTTATATTCAATATTATACATCCAAATAGACATTTTCAATTGAAAGGAACTGATTTTAGTGTGTAATTCAACTTTAAAAGGGGATGGCTGCTCCTTGGTGGCTTTTACTATGTGTGTTCAGCTGGAAGAGTGTGATGCTGGGCTGGCAGTGGGCTTATCAAAAACAAGTTGAGGCAATCCTCCAGGAGGCAAGCACGAGAGGAGGATAAAATCCATGCTTCTGCTCAACTAACCATCAAACCTAATTACCTGTGGATAGGATTTATGGGCCACATGTTGGGTTCAAAGTTTCCTGACCAGGAAGTGGCTTTGGAGGGAGCTGTGCTCTGTGTGTGTGCTTGTGTCTGTGTGTGTGTGTTTGTGTGTGTGTGTGTGTGTGTGTGTGTGTGTGTGTGTGTGTGAGAGAGAGAGAGAGAGAGAAAGAGAGGGAAAGAGAGAGAGAGGTAAAGAGAGAGAGAGAGAGCGAGTGAGACACAGCCTGGTCAATGTGTCCGTGACCAGAAGATTAGGCTGGGAGAGGAGTCTTGGTGCCACATCCTGGCTCAGTGCCATTAGTTCAATCAAGCAGACTTATTTAGCTTTTAGACAATTCGACCAGAGCCCCAAGATACCACTTCAGAAGAGACGGCAAGGATTATTCATGACGCGGCAATGGAGATGGGTATCACACACTCTCTAGCATTGTTTGCATGTCTGCTCACTCACTATATTATTTCCTTTCTAATGAGTAAGCACACACGTCCCACAGACAGTACGCACACAGGCATGGAGGCACACCGGCACAAATGTAAAACACACACACACACACACACACACACACACACACAGAGGTCAGCAGAGTAAAGGGAAAAGGGGTGAAAACAGAATAACTGCCGAGCACACACACACAAAAACACAGGTGTTGGCACTCCTACGGGACTGAGGACATGCAATGCCACTGACTTTAATTTGTTCACTTATAAACTAATAAAGTGAGGACTCAGACTGTGGTCTGTGGTATATTGTGATGAAAATCGCCCTGTGCAGTTTCCTATGTAGTCTGTGATCTGTATGTATTCTGTGCAGTGTGAGCAATGGAATGCAATATTTATAGTTGTAAAATAATACTAGGGCATGTTTCATTAGTCTTCACTTTACTAGATTTGATGATTAATTAAAATGAATTAGCTTGAGACAATATTTATGACAGACAATGTTTATGGCTTTAAAATCCTGGGCTTTCTTTTTGAAGATGTCTGTGTAAGTTCTCAGTCATCTGGGTCATGGTTATCCACATGACGACATTAACACAGAGAAACACTAATGATCCAGTGGTTTCAACGACCTGGATAACGTCCCAATACGGGTTAATTACCTGGGACTACCCACCAGTCTGTCAGAACTGAAGAAGCTTCTTGGATGACACAAAGTCCAGTTGCCCTCATTTCGACTCTACATGGATTCTTTTTGGAGGCTAAATGTCTGGAGGTCTGAAGGTTTTATTTTCTCTTTATTTAAGCCAGTGTAACACACTGAAACATAGCCGCAGCTGAATCAGAAACAGCAATTTGACCAAAAATAATGTCCTTCTGTATTTGTTATGTGATTCATTATTATGTATGCATTTTCTTTTCAGACAGCAACACTTGCAAACGTCTGTTAAACGTGTTTGGGTGAATTTAGGCAGTTATTTTTAAAGAAAAGCTAACTGTGGGGATATCTATCCAGCAACAGGGGGTTAATAGCACTGGAGCAATACAGCTAGTAATTAGCATTGTTAGTACAATGTGAGGACAGCATCATACTGTCCTACATACCACTTCGGGGCATGTAAAACTATATCAGATTTTTCAAAATGGGTATACTATCCCTTTAAATAGAGATACCCTAAACCTCTCTCTCTCTCTCTCTCTCTCTCTCTCTCTCTCTCCCTCTCTCTCCCTCTCTCTCACACACACACACACATGGTGCAGGATTCATAACTCAACCAACCACCACTGATTAAAACGGATACAGGATGTGATAGGAATAATGGAAATCCACTAAATCATCTAAACTCTTTCTTCCTCTTTTCATCCACATCTTCACAGCTCTTGTCAGGGTTCACGCCTACAGAGTTGAAACCGTATCACTGTGCTGGTTTATTATCATCATTATCATTATTTTTTTTGTAGTGGTAGTATTTGAAATACTAGTCTGTCAGCATGAATTTTTTTGCCGTAAAATGGTGCATGACAGAGACATGCTATTTGGCGCAGTGATAGATAATGGTATATGCTACCTGCACAGCAACTGCACACTAACCCAGAGAAAGTAAGTTGATAAATAATTTTTGTGTTACATGCTCAAACAATTGTGTCACTTATGTTCTCATCTCTTTACTACACTGCATGACTTTTTTATTTAAAATATTACTGTCCACCATTTCTCAAAAATATCATAATTTTTTTGATGTCTACATGTGTCTTCCCACTTCAAAGGAAGCCATCAATTTCCTTATGGTACAAAACTGAACTTGCAGATTTGAATCTTGTTTGAGATCGGAAATCTATTTTTGCCGGTGATTTTGCACGGTTATTATTTTAGTTGAATGAGCACATTGATTTGAAAAGTCTGTGGATCCTCTGGTGTGTTCACATGCTGGTGAGAAGCTCTGACATCTGGCAGAACAGAAACTCTTTACTTCTTTGTTGGCTCATTTAGGTGCTCTCATTCTTGACACCAGTTGTTTCCAACCTGACTTGGAGGCAGCATAAAACAAGGGGGATCCTCCATAGATACTACATAAATGAAGAACTTAAAATGTAAAGCAGGTAGGGATTTGTCTAATACATTGGTATCTGACAATTCAGCTTTTTGTTCTGAAAAAATAAAAACCACAAGAGCTGTGGTGATAGGTTGATAGGGTGTCAATGTAGTGGCCATTTGAGTGGGTACCAGGGAAACTGACTGGATCCCCAATAAAATGTATGCTTTCTCTGACAAACTGTTGTTAAAATCGTGTTTGATGTTATATGGTTATGGTTATATTCATGTCTGTTTTGAAAATTTAGGCTTAGGGTTATCTTGGTAGGCTGAGCAGAGGCTGAGGCAGGGAGGCCGGCATCAGAGGCAGATTTAGAAGCAGAAAATATACCTGCAGTAGTTTGTTGGCCAGCAATATGTTGGATCTTTTTCTTGGTGGCATTTTAAAACATTTTCCTTTCATTATTTATTCAGGGAAAATGGAATCTTGACTTTTCAGATATATATGCAGACAGTGAGAAAATGGTGGCCACTGATTTTTTTGTTTTTGCTTTGTTTTTTTGTTTTTTTGGGGGGGAGTTGGATTATTGCTGTGGTTTCAACATGGCGTGTCCATGTTGAAGCAGCTGACAGTGGCCACTCACTGTCAATGCCCCAACCCCTGGAAGTGCTGATAGTGAGTTTACTGCGGCATTTCAGATTTTAACATATCAGGAGACGCAGGACGAGCATCTACTGTAGCAACATCAGTGATGAGCAATTCATATGCAATGTCAGGCCATACTGGTTTTGGAAATATGCTGGATTTTGCTTGATAATGTAATACAACTAGAACTGTAAATTATCACTCACAGTAGAATTTGCAATTGCACATATCTTGTAAGTTTATCATTATTTTGTCTGTCATTATATTAAATATTCTCTCTAATAATAAATAATACAAAAAATGTGTATGTCAAGTAGAATTTATTATTATTACTACTGTTATCATTATCATCTTAATCAGTGGTAGTAGTAGTAGTAGTATTGTGTGTTGAATATTATAGTAGGTGTATATGTCATATTTTTTTATGTCCTTAAAATGTTATTTAGTGCTTATTAACTTGCAATGATGTGGTGTTATTTGTTATTTGTGTTTGTCGTTATTTGTGTCATGTGTTATTGTTGTGTGTGTTCAATTATTTTAATAAACCACACACACATCAGGGTACCTGGAGGAGACACACAGGCAAATTCAAGACATTTTAATGCCTTTTGAATGCTACGCAGACAGGACTTTAACACAAAATTAACAACCTAAATATAAAAACAAAAAGCCGGCAAAAACATCTTATTTCTAGGAAACTGAATACTTAGCAACATGATGTCCAGTGATGTTTATTGAAGCAGAAATTATCGAAACAAAACATATTTGGCATCTTGAAATAAGCCTGTGCTGTATTAATTCCAGTGTGGACATGCAGTCTTAATGTGACTAATGATATGTGGAAGCAGTATAATACAACATTAAGAAATAAAACCGACACTACCGCCAGACCCATTCATATCTTTGGTGGAACCACATAATTAATGGCATTTGCTTTTTTCGTCTGCCCTACTTTGGAAATTGGCCTAAACTAAATATTACTGGATGTAAAGAACCTCTCAAACCCGCTATCTAATTTTACATTACACAGTGTCATTAGACGGTGAAAAAATAGACTTCTAATAACTGTATTTAAGACATCCGATGACTTTTTAAATCATAAATTTAAGCTTTTCTGAGTTTTTGAGGATCCGAAGATACCCTGGCACACACAGAGAGACACACGCAGCAGGAATAAGGACATTGACTATGTCAGTTAAGTGAAACCTGAGAAATCATTAGCCGATTGCATCAAACCATATTAACGTTACGAAATGTACATTTTCATATACGTTCATGTACAACAAGAACATTTCCCCGAGGCATTTCAAGAAGGCTATGTGGTGGCACAGATATGCGTGGGAGGCACTCATAGTAGGCAATGGAGCTGCCTATGGACCTGGCTATACTGCAGTTAAAATGCTGAAGAGGCAGAGGGGGTGCTTAAAGGGATTGTTCAGATTTACATAAATAAGGTGGTTTAGGTCCTCGTCGTCAGTATTACTGCTATATTCTTATGGTACATTCCATTTGATTGGGTCAGAATTTCCCCGTTCCCAGTTCGAAATTTCAACTGCAACGCCCACCTGGAGCTGGTTTTCCCTTTTGAAAAGTCGGAAGAACCTCACAAATCCTGCCCTCAAATTCGAAGATCCAAGATTCAAGATGCAAAGCCGCAGTAATATACTGTTTATTAGCACTTCTGTCTTATTTGTCCTTCATTAAATCAGTCATGCACACAGTAATGTCCAACTTCTGTCTGTGGACGACTTGGTACAGTGTTTGTATTCACAAAATACAGCATATTGCATTGTTATCAACTGATATGGCTAACAGTAGCTAACCTGGCTACCTGGTTTTCCAACTTGTTATGCTTGAACACAGTCAACTCAAGTCCTCAAGCTTTAAAAATACGTGTTTAAAAACAAGTCGGCAGCTCCACTGACACTGAAAAGAACAGGAGCAGAGAGGGTCAGCAAAAAATAAGTCACAAAGTCATGTATCCACAACAGAACAGAGTGTATATTGTGTACTTAAAGAGTAATTAAATCCCAAACCAAAATCTACGTGAAGCCTGACCTCTAGTGGTGAAAAGCAGGGTGCCGGGTCTTTGGCGGTAGGTGATGTCACCACTCAGAGTACAATGGGGGGTGACACCTGTTGCAGCTGGACAAGTGTAAGTGTGCACAGACATTTCAAAATCCAGTTTGTCTTCCCCACTGCAGTGTGAGGTAAAAGTTGAGCTCTGTCTTGTCAGCAGTTTAGGCCAGCTTTGGCAGAGTGTGCCGACATTCTTCCATTGTAAACAATTAATACCCAGCTTTCCTTTCACTGGTCACAACTACAGCCTGAATACAGAATCAGAGTTGTGTTTTAAAACCAAGATTTCAACTGCCATCAGCTACTTCACTGTTCAGGAATTTGGGATGAGTCTATCCAGAGGACTGACCAAATAACTTTAACAAATGCCCCAAGATGTGGAAAACAGTGTGTATGTCAGTGCAGATGCAAGGTGAACAGTGCAGCATCTTCGTTTGAGGTGTACAGTGAAAACATCCTGTTTTCCATGAGGTGATGAGTTGTGATTCACTGTGAAAGGAGCGACACAGCAAAGGAATGAGGTACAGTGACAACCCTGTGTTGAGGAAAGAAGTCTGATCAGGACGAAAAGGGCCATTTGGTCTGAAGAGCAGTTTTGCATCCTCTTTAAAAGCCTGTCAGATGTGAGCTAAAATTTGACACCATCATTTTGTTTCTCATTTGGCTGAGGCACACCGAGACACCAGACCTGTCACTCGGAGACTGGTATCTGTTTCTGTGGCATTCGACTGCAATCTCCAAAAATCTCCTGTCACTGCAGCCCTTTCTAAACATACACACATATAAAGTCCACATAAAAGTAAAAGGCACTGCTTCACTCTGACAACAGAGTAGGGTCCAACATTATCTTTTCTTCTACCTGGCCGCATCATGTTTCTCCTGTCCAAGATCCACATTGGGGAAGAAAACCTGTCTGCATTTCCACATTCGTAGAGGGAAAATGATAATTATCTTTTATTTTAAACTTTGGCAGCTGGGCTCCTGGATCTGCCCTAAATAAACCAAGCCATTCATTCTATGCAATGTTCATGTTTTCTCAGTAACAGTCCATTTACCACACTTAAATCTCATGGCTCTATAATTCAGGGATCTGATATCAGGTAAAAAGTAAGAGACATTTAAAAAGGAAAACATTCTTCAAGGCTCATGATTACAGACTAACTAGTCTGAGTTAGTCTAAGTAACATAGAGTAGGATATAATATGTTGGGCAAATATTTATACTACACTTTCATGTCACCATAGCGAAAAGAGTGAGCCTAAAATTCATTTGCAATGGCGACTTGCAACGACAGCCAACAATACCACACATGATATTCTGGGACTGGGAGTCAAGCAAGACGGGAGTTGAGAGTGTTTTAAAGTGCTGCTCATTTGCATCAAGTTGAAAAATCTTAATTTTATTCATAAAGTTGAAAATTCTTCATGCACAAAGTTGAACAATATAAACTTTATTCAAAAAACAACCAAATATATCCAGGCGGCGGCCTATCAGATTGGACAGGTGTGTCCAAAACTCCAAATTCAGCAGTCAAACTTTTAAACTAGGAGAGGCATACTATGTTCCTTGCTTCAAATTATTAAGAAAGCAATCACCAAATCTTAAAACACTCCAGTCAGAGTGTTTTAAGTGATGCAGCAACTTTTGCCATAATGACACAACGTGGACGAACAGACAGATAGGTGGAAATGATCACTGCCATGTCTGCTCACCTGGACGTGTATGATACATCTCTGTCTTCATACAGAAATGTACAACAAATGAAAAATTGCAAATATCCCTTTTATATCTTCATTGAGCAAGATATTCATTTTTTCTTGACTTGTTTGCAACATGACTACTGGCAACCAACTGCTGGATAAGGCAGTGATACCTTTCACTTTTTTCTGAATTAAACTTAAAATGTGTTTTTTTCTACACTAAAACATACTATAAGGCTTTCTTTTTCTTGATGCCATCTTGTGCCTTTAGACCTCAAAATGTCCTCTCTGACCTCAAACCAAAATCTTAAATCTGACTGTTTCTTTGTTTACATATCGACATGTAAAACTAGAAAATCTGATATACATGTGAGAAATATAAGCCTGTTCTGTGTACTAACACCTCTCTTGGCTCTTATAGAAGTTATTCCCAACCTGGGAGTCACTTGCCACTAGATTGCAGTCTGCCAGGCTGCGGTGGCGATGTGTCGCTGTCTGGGTCCAATCTGGGCTGGCGCTGCGTTTGTATATTGGAGAGCGGTGCTTCCAGGGAACTGAAGCTATGTCAATCTCTTCAGTGAAGAAAGTGGTGATGAAATTTTGCACACAATCAATCGTTACGATGGCAAAAACTAGGGAATTAAGGCCCAGGTTGGAAATAGGCAGAATTCTGATTTAAACTGCTTTTCCGTTAAATGTGCCCCCACCCACCCACACATAAACACACACTCACACACACCTCACCCCCACCCTCCAACCCCTCCCCCGAACACACATTCATTTCCCTCCTTTCCTGTCACAATAGCAGAGCAGAAATTGCTGCCTGGCGCCTCCACCAGATTGACCCCCCGTTAAGCAGGTGCTGGATCCCATCCAATCACAGTCAATCTTCTTTAAACATTTCATTCTTTAAGCAGAACAGCGGCTCAAAATTCCATCATTCAATGACCCGATGAGTTGCCGATAACGCAATCAAGCCAATCCCGGCTTATCCCGAGGGAGCCATTTCAGGAGGGACAGCTGGGGGACAAGACAACACAGACCCACAGACGGGTGTCAATCTCCCCTAATCCACGGCTCTATATGTGAGCCCACTGTACCACGCAGCACCCAGCTGCTGGGAGAGAGCTGCTCATAGGTATTATTAAGGATCAGTAACAGTCAAACATATATTTAACCCTTTGTTATAGATCAGATCCATGACAAAGTAATATTCAGTGACATGCAGTAAAGACGTGCAGTTACACACATGCACAATTTCTTTCTTTTTCTCTCTCATACACACACACACACACACACACACACACACACACACACATACACACGCACCATGAAGGGAATAATACAACTCAATTCTTCAGAGGCCGTTTAAAAGCCACTCCATTGGAAATGTTGCCAGGCCACTGGGCAAATAAAGGTCAAGGGGGATATGAAATAGTTTGTCTAACTGGCCCTTTCCTCTGTCTGTCCCTGCAGCACCGCAGCCATACCCAGCTTCAAAGGCAATTCATTTCTATTGCCGTGCCCTTCTCACTCCCAGTCCCAGTTTGCTAACTGCAAGTGACTGCAATGAGATTGAAGCCTCTGGCTAAATCATCACTGCAAGGCACATGCTCTATCAGTGCTGTTCTGATCACTTCTAATAATCATGAGAACCAGACTATATCCTCAGCTGATTGGAAGAAATGTCAGAGTCAGAGTGGAGAGGAAACAATCACAAAATGTCAGCAAATGATGGACATCCAAATGCTGAACTGGCAGTGGTCGGTGTGAGCTGCCATGGAAGTGGCATGCAAATGTGCACCTGCACTAGTTGAGGGAGTGGAAAGGAGGAGAGTGATATCTCAGGACCAAACAACACTGAATATGCACATGATAACTCAAAGAGCATTAAAGACCAGTCCACTTTGATAAATCACACTGGCCAGGTTGTTTTTTTTCCTCCTCATAGCCAGTGCTTATCATTTTCTTTACATTAACCCACAATGATTGCCATATCAGCCAACTTTTCAGCATTTGGGCTGAGCTTACCTGAGGGCTCCAATTAACTCCAATTGAGTCTCAAAGTGCATTTAAAACCTTCAAAACCTCTAGTTTATGCCGTGTGTGTGTGTGTGTGTGTGTGTGTGTGTGTGTGTGTGTGTGTGTTCTGCCACTGGAAATAATGAGGGCTCAAGGGCATTTTTTACCCATGTTTCAAATCTCATTCTGGATTAAAACAGAAGCCACAAAAGTGATGATATCAATGTTGCAATGATTGATAGTTAATTTTTTAAAATCTCATTTAGTCATTTAGATGTACTTTGGAAATGCTGGGAGCAAAAAAGGTAGGTCAATTTCCAGTTTCTAATGAGATAATGGATGAGCAAAAGGTTTATACAACTAGAATGCTCTCTTGATGCAGCTGTAAGAAGCAAAATATTTCATTGCTTCCATAAAATCATGCAGCTCAGTCAGAAGCTTTAGCACAGCCTCAATAAAAAAGCATTTATTTTTTTTCCTGTGCTGTATATTTTGATGTAAAATGAGAGAAAAAAAAACAAAGTATTCCCATCCCATATCTCCCAAAAGAAGTATCAATAAAAAGGATTTCAAAACAATACACTCCTCCACTGACTCTGTTAATTGCCATCAGGACAGCCTTTTTACTTGATATGCCTGAAACCTGCAGTGTTGTTATTAGGTCTTAGCACTTGGGCAGGTATGCCAAATGAATTCAAATGGAGTCCTTTTACAGATGGTCACACAGAGTTATTTTTTCTGCCATTTACAAAATCTCAATGCACACAAAATGTCAGCCATGGTATTAGATTACCGGCGCCCCAGAACAAATTTCCTGTCACTAACCAAGGAATCTTTTTTCTGATGCTTTTATAATTTCAATTCTTCCTCTCATCTGCTTCCTCTCAGCGGAAGTGTGTGAGGCAAAAGTGTTCTCTGGCCAGAGGGGATACACAACAGAAACAAAATACTGTGGGCAGCCCTAGGTTATACAAAAAATAAATATTTTGTGGCCTCTCCTTTTCATTCTGGCATAAAGAGGCACTGACGCTCTCACTCCTATCCATATACTTCCAATATTCTCCAACAGGTGTCATCACTCTACTCCCTGAGTAGACACAGTAATATTTGTTTCTATAAGATCATTAGCCCTAGCTAATAGTCTCACAGCCCTACAGTAGCCAGCAATGGCTCTAACTTGCTTTTCTGGCTCAGCAGTGACCTTTGAACGTCCACCTCTGCCTCCCTTTAGCCCAGTGGCAGTGAACAGGTTAAGCCCCTCCCCCTCCTCATGGCCAGGACCTGGCCTCAGACCAGTGGAGCATGAGAACCGGGACAGCCTGGATATAAAGGGCCGATTGTGGCAGTCCACTGACATGGAAGCAAGTGGGTCTGATGAAACTAAAAGTCAGCTTCGGGCCTGCAGAGCAAAGCCGAGCAAAATGGGGGAGTGCAGGCACCGAGGCAGCAAGCAGGAGCTGTTGCAGCTTAGCCAAGTAAGGGCACTATGAGATGCACTCAAAGCCGATTACAATAAACCAATGAGGAAGCATTAGCCACCCCAGCTAATTATGCCTTTAACTGTGGGTAGAGCTTTGGCAGGGCAGGACTCTGCTGTTACGTCACATCCAAATTTATTTGGAGGCATCACACCAACTCCCTTATTCAATCAAGTGCTTGGCAGATTGGATTATTTTGCAAGGTGTTTTGTTCAGCAGAAGTTTAATTTGTGGGAACATTGTTTTGTTGGAAAATAAAGGATTTTAGGTCACTCTACAAAAAGGAATTACATGTATCATGACACAGTTTGTGGCACATGCATGAGCTACCAATATTTTCCTACTTTTATTACAGAAAATTCATGATTCCCCTCTTGTGTCAGATGTTATCTATTCCAATTCCTGCAGCATCTTTTAAATGGTGGAATGGATTAGTAACAAATTTTATCTGGAATAATACAAGGGGGAAAAAAATTAACCAAAGCAAAATGATGTGGTGGGTTTAGCCGATCCTCACTTGCAGAGGTATTTTAATGCAACACAAATAAATACAATAATGTCATGGCTGTAAGACATAAAAGAGGCAGTGGCTATCAATCGAAGATATATACATATATGTACATATGTATATCAACAAAAATGACGATTCACAATTTAACATACTAAAATGCTGGACAAATGTATGTAAAATCTTCAAAATAAATAACAACGGGGTATACTTCTGAGAAATGGCATGGAATCCCCAATATGATCCAAACAGAACTGATAACATACTCCAAGTCTGGGAATCAAAACGATTAAAGAAATGTTCATTTTGACCGATAGTACTGAAAACTAATTTCAGTCATTACTCACTAGATATGATTTGGGTCAAAGTAATTTTCATAAACATTTGCAAATAGTAACCCATCTTTCAAAAAAAAAAAAAAAAAAATTAAAAACCAAACTACTGAGTGAATGAAGGAATGAATGAATGATTTCTTTCTTTCTTTCTTTCTTTATTTTTGGTCATACCATGAAATCCATTGCTTTCACAAACAGGTAACCCTATATACTATTCTTTGAAAATCACCACCTGAGTCAATGCAGGAAAGAGGCCAGTGCCTGTAAAGAATTCTTAGAATTGCAGCATTCAAGCAAATAACTAGGAATTAGCTAAAACCCTCAAGTCCATTAAGTCAAAGATGTAAAGAAATGACAAAAGGAAACCTAAGAAAGGGGGAGAATAACTTATAGAGACTACAAGACATTGGCTTAACTGAATGAGATATGGGGCCATCTACTTATAAAATAGCTTTAACCCATATTAACCAAAGAATTCACAAAAAGCAAGGACAGATGTTGGGAAAACAAACAAAGAACAGAGTGAGCGCATCTTAAAGCAGCAGAAATCCACTGTGTATGTATCCATGTATGTATGGGGGAATATGTAACTACCAACGTTTCTGACAGCTTCATTACATTTAACAGGGATTTTTTTTTTTTTTTTTTTTTTTAGGTACAACACACAAAACATATTGAAAATGCCTTTTATCCATGTGGCTGAGCATAGTTAAAATAGCTCAACATGTTTCAGCAAACATTTGATGGAAGGCCATGTTTGGCCAAAACATGATGGCCTATTTTAAATATTTTTAACCATACGGAAGAAAAGCCTTTGAAATGCTTTTTTTCGAGTAGCTTGGAATTCCTTTTTTTTTTTTTTTTTTTTTTTTTAAAGATATGTTTGAGAACCCTTTGTCTACAGAGCACCCAGCTACAGTGTATGCAGTTTTGCACAAGGGAAGCTCAGCAGCATTCCAGTCCTACCTATTTTCTTTAACTTCATTACACACTTAAAAATGTTTATATAACAACATGAGGGAAATAAATACATTTTACAAATTAGACTTTCAATACAGTCCAGTGTTCCTGCAGACTAACCAATGAGATTTTTATCAAAGGCTGCATCCTGTGAAAACAGGACTTGTGGACATATACGGCTGCTGTGTTTGTCTCCTCCAATCCTGTATTCCTCCTCTATAATGCACAGGTTTTATGATAAAAAGCTGCAAAATAACTGAGGTCAATTTTCATTTGATTTGTTTAAACTGACAGTGTGAATATTAAGATTGTTGGCTCATAATGCCATAGGTCTGAGGTAGTGTGTTTTCAAATTCACACTTGAATCACCTTACATAAATATTATATGAACATGGCGTATACCTTAAATTTAGTATAATATATCTTTTTGCTGTTACTACATTTAAGTGTGATCTTTGTGGGCACTTGCAAGCCATAGGTAAAGCTGAAGGAAATAAGGGACACAGTGGAGTTAAATGCATTAGAAAGGTGAAACTTCCAACGAATAACTACACAGATTTTCTTTACACTGCTAAAGAAAAAAAAAAAAAAAAAAAAAAAAAAAAAAAAGTCTTGACTATCTAGGCCCACCTGCTAGGCAAGAGCCACGAACTGGTCTCCAAAGGCGGTAAAGCTCAGCAGAAAAAAAAAACAAAGCACATTTCCTAGCCTTATTACTTAGAGTGTTTTTCATAATAGCACATAATAGCACACAGTGCACGGATTAATCTGACTTTAATGCAATGCAGCAACGGCAGTATTGCCTCCAGTTGAGACTGTCAGACGGGACAAGGAGGCCAGACAATGTTGACACGACTGTCTCATCTGGCTTGCAGGGATAAGTTGCAGTGTGCTGCCTGAGAGAAAACGGAATGGCAGGATGTGGCTACTATTAGGCAGGTAATGGGATCCATCTGAGATGCATAAGAATCAGTCAAACACAACCACACTTCGGCTCCGCTCAGCCGACTGTCACGATCACTTTAAATGCACACAACTCCGGCGCGTACTGTAGGTAACACAAAAGTGGCTGTGACTGAGGAGCGGCTCCTGTGAAGTTGTGCCAGGTTTTGGGCATGTGCTCTTTCCTAATGGTGACGGCTGGGAGAGTGGCAGGGAGACTGATGTGCATGAGAGCTGTCAGCCTCTCCCCATAACAAATGCCACCTCTCCCACTGACAGAATGGAGACAGAAGGGAGGGACTGAGGAGGAAGGGGGGGGCACTGGGGGCAGACAGAACCTGTGACCCAATTGTGGCCACACCAGCTGTTTCCCCTCCACTGCTTCCCAACCACCGCCATCTCCGTAGACCACATCCTGCTAATTGGCCTATGCTGCCTGCCCTCAAACACATACACACACACACACACACACTCTCACACACGCTTGCACACACAAACAAACATCGAATAATATCAGTCAAATTGCTCCGAGAACGTTCCCAGTGAGGAAGACATTTGCCGCTGCCTTAAGGTGCAGTAGCGCAGTGATTGATAAGGCATTCGAAACATATACTCCCCAGAAATATAAATGACAAGCTGCCCTGCCACCACGCTGGCTAATGCCCCCCCACCCGATCAGACAGACAGAGAGACAGAAAGACAGGCACACACACACACACACACACACACACACACACACACACACACACACACACACACACACACACACACACACAGCCACCAACATTCTGTGGAGGAGAAACTGAATTAATTGGTTTTCCCTTCTCTGGATAAGTCCTCAGAGTGGTGTGTACGTGGCGATAATGGTAGGTTGCACTGACAGGCAGGTTATTTAATAAATCCTGGGTTGTGTGAGACAGAGAGGAGGCCGAGGGACACACAGAGAGGGGGGGGTAGAGGGATAGAGAAAAAAAAAAGATACATCTTGTTGCTCTATATCGTGTCTGCCATAGCCCACAACATCTACTCTGATTTCCTCGTTTCTGGAGACAGCCAAACCTGCTATCACACACACGCACACACACAAATGCACGCTCCTAATCACGCACCCACATAAATACACTTAATCGCCGGCATGCTCACGCACGGTGAGAGCGGCACTGCAGACACAACCAAGCATACACAAGTAGGCTAAAAAAGCACGCGCGAGAAACATGCACAAGATCTTGCTCAATCAGCCTGATTTGTTTGTTTCCTCCTAAGCGTTTGAGGATTCCTCAAGGAGGGGAAAAAACTTTGTATAATCAAGTCAATTATGTCATTCAATCAAGTTGAAAATCATTTCGAGCCCTTTCTCAGATCCATTGATTGCAAAGTCGTGCTCAATATTTGTGTGCTGCACCCCATCCTGCAAATGAACCATATTTGTGTGGAAAATCAGACCAGGCCGTGGCAAAAGGCCTTCGACCCCCGCCCCCACCCACCCAAAAAAATATTTTATATATACATACACACACACACACACACACACACACACACACACACACACACACACATATATATCTGTATGGATAGATAGGTAAACAACAGATAGGAGCAAATCTTCAAAGTCTTCACCTTGCTGTCTTTTGGTCAAAAAATCAAAACTGGACTTTGAGGCATTTTTAGCAACTGCAAGTGAGCTTTGAAGATGAAATAATTGCTCCTGTTAGGTTAAAACAGCACAGAACGCAGCACATTATACACTCATGAAGAATCCATCCTGGGTGACATTGTTTAAGCTCAAGGTCAAGGTCTGATGTTACAGGGACTGCATCAGCTGAAGGTGACCTTGGGCTGATGTGGAATATGACATGAGGGAAATGGATCGCAGCTCAGCATGAGGAAATTATGTGTGAAATGCTGCCACCGTATCAAAGACTCTGTGTGTGCACATGTAGAGTATGCATGTCCTTGTGGGAGCGTGTGTGTGTGTGTGTGTGTGTGTGTGTGTGTGAATTTGTGTGCATACATGCTGCACTCAGCTTGGGGCCTTGGTCATGAGAACAGCATGCAGAAGCTGCAGCACGGGGACTGGGACAAACAATAGCTGAATATATGGCTCAGCCCAGCACGCCGGACGTGTTTTCTTTCAAACCATACACGAGAATCATCAAAAATAGAGTCTTACCTTCCCAAACTGTTCAAAATACTGCTTCACATCTTCCACTACTGTGTTGGCCGACAATCCACCGACAAATATTTTCTTTGTTCTTGTGACCATCTGGAAAGAGAAGGGGTGAGAGGAAAAGCTCAGTGATGAGGCTTCAAATGCATTGCACAACACCTTTAATGAGGCTCCAAGCATACTGAGTGGGCCGTACCTGTGATGGGGGGATGAAAGACCAAGAGGGGGAGAGAGGGGACAAGCAACTGAGAGACTGAGAGAAGAGAATGGGACTCTCCAAACTGTCATTACGAGGTTGAATTGTTGTTGTTTTTTTGAGTGTGTGTGTGTGTGTGTGTGAGACCTGCCAGTCTTTCACAATGAAAGCGCCCTGTTGCTAGAAAGTGATTAACATATCCACACAGTCAGGTTTCAGAGCATTGCAGCATTACAGCATTAGTAACAGGCAAGGTCACAACTGCTGAAGGCTCTGGCAGGAATGCTACTCTTAAACAGCAAAAGCATTTCTTCGAATATGAACTTTCCTTACTATACAGCACCATTTCTAATGGCACGATAAAGCCGCCTGCTCTAATCAAACCACATTCTGTCACACAATTAAAGACCTCCATTTCATCCTTAAAAAGTTTCAGTTTATCTTTGCAAAACATTCAGATACTTTATATTCGTTCTTCAGCCATTCAAAACTTAAAACAATAACAAAGAAATAATGGACTTTGAAAACACAATTAGTGAGTGCTGGAAGATGGAATCAGAGTGCATTAAAGCCTCATTTAGTTTCAAACAGCAAGAATATTAAGGATTATTACCCACGGCGTCAAAAAGGGCAAGAACATCTGCCGCAGAGAGTATATGCTAAATTTAGGAAGACAATAATTTCTCAGTGAAATACAGAAACAATTCAACAACAGTGTCATTGTGGAATCTGTGATGGGCAATTGCTTTCTTGCACACAAGGTTATGCCAAAAAAAAAAAAAAAAAAAAATATATATATATATATATATATATAGCACCAGTTAGCTAATGAAAAGGTATTTATGCAGTGACATTATAAAACAGAAGCTCCCTTATCCAAATCTCTGAATTTGGAAACATTTTGTTGGTGCAGCTGTTGGATTTTCTGTACATGACACTTTGTTTTGCATGACACAATTTGCAGAGAGACCAAATAAAAATTGCTTTGAAATTCAGCTGATGTATTAGGATTTTTTTTTTTTTTTTGACACCCTGAATTCAGTTGTTATCCTGGATTCAGTTTTGTATTTACAGATATTTTTACCCCTAAAAATGTCTGTAACCACTGTGAATCCAATAACTGATTTGTTAGCTCAATATTCTTTATTACTGCATATAAAATATTACTGATGTTATGTGGCATATAGGCTTTTTCTTGTGAGCTACCTTATAATCTTATCATCAAACAAAAAGGAAGCAGAAGGCAGCAGGAAAAGTCGCAGTTTCCAAATCCAATGCCCCGACAGAATCAAACAAAAGTAAATGATGAGGACAAGACACACATGCTTCACAGACGCCTGGTAAACACCTAGATTTGAAGAGTCTGGCTTGATCAAAAGGTTGAGCAAAAAAAAAAAAAAAAAACAAAACCAAAAAAAATTCTGATCTATGAAAGAGGCTTAGCTCTGAGAAATAAGAAGCAACATTCAGCTACAGTAGAGCTCAAGTAGCCATCTGTCAAGTGTTTTCCAGGTGCACACAGTCTCCCACGCGCAGAGCCTGCACATATGCACACAGTCTCCCACACATGGCCCTGCTCCTGTTACAGTTCTGTTTAGATTGGATTCTGCTGATTTCAACATTTTCACAATATCCGTCTCTTTTCCAAACATCAAAATACTTTGCTCCTCCGTCAAAGTTCAATGGATCCATCCTTCCTGAAAAATTCTGAAGGTTTTTAAATAAACAGGGTTGAGCAGCACTTGTAAACATGTAAATCCTCATCGCCTGCCAATTCTTTTTTTTTTCTCCTCCCTCTCTCTCTTTTTACTTTGCAATGTTCTTTGCATAGGAAGCCATCGCATCAGGATCAGGCCTGCAGCCTCTGGGGTTATCAGGCTTGGATGCTGCCGCTGGCAACCCCAAGCCAGACAGCTGCAGATAAACTGGCTGCGTGACTTTTTATCAACATCACTCACTTTTATCATTGCCAATCTAGGTGGAAAAAAAGAGAAAAAATAAACAAGTCAGTGTTCATCTCTGCCTCTCTACATCAGCTGTTTCTCCTGCTTTCCTTCTGGCCCACCCACTCCCTGGTCATTTTTGGCTCTGGTGCTCCATCAGCCTGTCTGTAACCAGTCAACACTTGTGCCTGTTCTTTATACTTTCTGACATGTCTCCCAATAGCTGATGGGATTTCTTGAGTCGTGGTACAATGCAGTTACCTTCTCCATTTCTCTCTCTATGGTGACAACAGACATTAAGCCTCTCTATGGCAACGGCTACACTGTTTGGGGTTTCCATGGAGTCAGGTAGACCAGGGAGGGGCGAAAGGCTATCCTCACACGTATCATTTGGCTGATCGACTTTAATGTTTGATGCATTTCAAGTCACAAAAATTAATTAATTGCCTCACTGGCAAAAGATTTATTATTGTTTTTTTCCATGTAGACATATTGGTAGCATATTAACATCACATAAATCCATTGAAATTACTTCGGAATTATATTAAATTTAAAACAGATCATTTAAAAGTTTTGTTTGTGTTAAACGGATTACATTTCCCTGTCAAGCCAATCACAAACAGCTGTAAAAGTTAGATAATAATTCCCTTCACTGTATTTACAGGAACATTAGTTCCGCTCTTTTGGCGTCTGTCTCATGTAGTTTTTTAAAAGTCTTTTTCTGACAACAGTTCAATTCAAACTGACAGATTTAAAAATGGACTACTCTTCAACCCAGTTTTTCTTTAACCCAATTTTTCAAACATTCAGTTATTTTTGCACATCCCTAAGAGACGTTAGGGAGATAGTGTGTGCGTAAGAGAGCATGTGCACTTGCACATACATGCCTTTCTAATTTCATGATGTGTGAGTGTGGCTGTATGTGTTAACAGCTTTTCCATCATAATATTAGGCATGCCGTGGATACACACGGATAGATACATGAGGGAAACATGGGGAAAAGCTCTTTCCATGCTCTTATAAATTTATTTTAACACCAATAATAGAAAGGAGAACCATATAAACTACAACCCTCTAAACCGTCTTAAACGTTTCTCCAAACAGTTTAATATGATCATGTTGGAAAAGCATCACGTGACTGTCTCAAGCTGACCGTAACAGCTTCTTAATTTAAAAAAAAGAAAGAAAAGAACTTAAACTTAATGTCTTTCACAAAACTCAAAGAGTGCATAAAGTATGCAACTTTGTGTGCTTGACTGTGAGTGTGGAGGTCTGCATGCAAGAACACTGGCACGGGTGCAGCAGGGGTATTTTATTAGTAACTGCTAGCGGGTGCACACGGGCAAATGCATGTTTTTTTTGTCTGTTTGTTTGTTTGTTTGGGTTTTTTTTTTTTTTTTTGCTGGCTGGACACAAGTTGTCCCTGATGACATGCTGTAGCTTGGCCTCCCTCACATCGACACCAACAACCTGCTTGCTTGTTATGCGACCTGTGAAGGCAGCATGGAGGGAGACGACTGTGACATACAGGATGATTGTAGCTTGACTGAAAACGTATTCAAACGCGGGGAATACAAAACTGTCAAAACAAGCAGGGGAAGGTTTACTGGGATAGTTTCTCAGCTGGTACAAATGTCGCCGTAAGCCTGTAGCCTGGCATGCCCAGGACATCTTTTAGATATGCAAACAACTGCTGAAAAGATCAAATTTTTTGAAGGATGTTTGATAAATCTCATTTTGATATCTATGATAGGCAGCATTTTGTATAATAATTTACTTTCCAGTTGATGCTATATACTAGAGAGTGCGGGCTGATGACAGGCTTGTTACAGTTGTATTGCCGGCAAGAGCGGGTGCAGCAAAAAATCATTGGGGAGCGGGTGGGCACGGTCTTCAAATAATAGGCTCGCACAAACCTCTACTTTCGTGCATCACCATGTTTTATCAGGCTAGCTGATGAACGCCACTGTTGCTCCACACAAGATAAAATAGTACTGGATGCTCAGGTAATAATTACCATCAACAGCCCTCGTCTGGTTACTCTAACACTGTCCAGAGAGCGCTTAAATCTGGCAGCATCTAAGATGTGCCTTGTCCATAAACCTCAACATCAATATTTCAATCCTAGCCTGCAGCGCATACACATAAACACACACACACACACACACACACACACACACACACACACCAGTCAGCTCTGCTACTTTAACTTACCCAACTGACTCACAAAGCAGCAGAACAGACTGGGGACACATCCTTTTAGGCCATGCCAGGCTGGTTATTATCAAAGTAACTCTAGTCCAAGCTGTTTCACTTTGATGGCTATGACCTATTGTGTGTGTGTGTGTGTGTGTGTGTGTGTGTGTGTGTGTGTGTGTGCGCGTGCAGTCTTTCCTCTTGTGAGCAGTAATTGAGAAGTGCGAGCAATGCAGCTCCTCATTGCACTTCCTTTACAACAATGTACTTCTACTTTAAGTAGGTGCTACAGAAGCAGTGGGCTGCTGCTGTGACTGCTGAGAAAAGTTGACAGAGAAAAGCCTGCAGCTAATATGGCAACTTCTTATTATTTGTGAAAATTTCAGGGGTTCTACCTGTGGCAGCAAAGCAAGCAAAACTCAAGGAGTCTTGGCGTCACACTTACAAAACGGTATTAGAGTTTTGAACATGCATACACAGCCAAGACAGCAAAGACAATCCGAGGATGTTATTAACTCCACTCGTAGGATATGAAAGGATATGAATATAGTGTGAAACAAGAATTTTGAGCAGGGCGGAATGGAAAGAAAACAATACGCAACGTATTTATGCAAATGATGAGATTTTACGAGGGGAAGCACTAACGCTGATGCTTGAGAAGTGTGTTTCCTTTCGATTATGCTCACAACAACACAGCAATGACAGGAAGAAACAGTGACAGAGATATTTGGTAGTTTCACCTACAAATGGAATATGTCTTCATTTGCACATTACAGTCTCTCTCCTTCTCCCTCGCTCCCTCTCTCCTCCCTCCCTCCCTCTTTCTCTGCCCCTCAGCACTTCATGTTCTTGATTCGTTGTTAGGTCACTGATTCTCTCTCCTCCAACCACAGGTTAGTCTTGTCATTTGCTCCACTATAAAACTATATAACTGTTGTTAATGTAGCTCTCCTGAGCCTTACAAGAGAGAATTTTATTCACACTTTATAATAAGGGTCAGTAATACGTGTTAATTAATCATCAGCCAATGCCACAGTTGTTTTGTTACTGCTAAAAACAATCTTCAACATCCTCTAAGCATTTCCTTATAGAGAAATAATGCAAGGCAGATTTCACAACAATATTTGGTAATAAGTAAATTAAATGGTAATAAGTGGCTAGAAGTCATTAATAACTTAAATTAATACTGCATTACGTCCCTTCATGCAAAGTTGTTCCTGATGTTTCTAATCCTTATTGAAGATCAAATTGTATCCAAGTGTATGCAAGTCTGTGGGTGCTGGGTGAGTCCAGGTGCTGTGGTGTGACTTAATGCTGAGTTGACAGCATCTTCCATAGTCGGCTCGTTGGCTAGTGAGACAAACAGGAAGTGACACCTGACTTGAGATGCGCAGGATTTGAGCTAGGTTAAAATGATACATCTAAATGGTTTCATGGCCTCAGATGTAGGGGTTGCCAGTCTGAAGTGATTGAGGCAGGAGATTTTGCTGCTTTTCAACAGGAGCCAATTGAACAGGGCACTGATGTAGCACAGCAGGCGCTGATCCTGACCGGCCCTGCTGGCTTCCCTGTCCTCTGGTTCTCTCACTACAATGTCAAATGTGTGTAAAATAGCTTTTGTGATCCTGATTTGTCACAGTGTCACATTTTTGAGTTTCATATTTTTTTTTTTCATGACTAGAAAAATGACTGTTTAAAGTCAACTTAAAAGTAAGCAGCCAAACAATACTTATCAGTGTTAGCCAATTTTGAACATCACTTGTGACCTTTCAAGCTGAAATCCATAACTTTCCCGCACGTTGTCGCTCCATGGTGGAAAACTGCATCAACAGACAGAGGAGCACCTCACCTCTGGCAGAGTGATGTCATCGACCATCCAGGCAGCATCAATGCAAATGTTTTATTTACTTAAGCTTTGAAATTTGAAAGTAAAATAGCATTGGATCATGTAAATATGTTGATGTGCCAGCAGATTCACAGACTCTTATATACACGTCGCTAGCACTCAGTTAGTCCAAAGTTTATTTTCCACATAGCTGTTACCTAATATATCTGTATTTGTGTGTATCTGAGATACAACTGGAGCATCTGCAGTTGACTCACCTGTTTTATACTATGACAGCTCTCCTTTTGACTTTACTGGCACTGTCATCCAGGACAGGTGTGACCCGACAAGCCGATTGATACTTTTGACATTTCTCAGTAACAGAGTATGGACAGGGTTCCCAGCCGTGACAAATGTGCCCTTTTTAGAGATGTACTACACTATACACATGGCTACCATTACAATATATTAATTCAAAATCTATGAAAACATATAAAATAAGATGCCAAATTATGCGTCACTTAATATCCATTATGTCCAAGTTTCCATGCATTGACAAAAATTTGAACTAATTTCAACTATTTAGGCACAGGAATTTAACATTAATCAAACCTAATCACCTAACAATTTACCATATACTGATGGACCTTATTTTAAGTTACCAGTACTTCGAATCAATACATATTCAGTCAGAGCTAAAAACTGTACAGTCTTCCCAGGAATCAGATTTAACAACAGACTTTTTTAAATCAGCATAGCATCAGCAGAGCCTTAACCTCCACCTTCTTCCTCTGCCATTATTCTAATCCCAATCTGTTCTTTAAACGCCTCATGCTGCAGCTTCTACACCTTTTGATTTTGTCAGGTTGCTGATTAATTGACCGCCCCTCACTGTGAATTTGTTGACGGAGAATCTTTCAGTCACCACCCACCCTTCCCCAGCATGCACACATACACACACATGCACACACACACTCACACACTCATACACATACTCACACACGCTCATTCTCTGAGCCAGTTCTCAGGCGGGTCGCTGAGATCACACATCCAGCTATGATTACAAGGTGTAAGCCCTTATCATGGCCCTCACCTCTCACACATACAGGCACACAAACAGCTGTAAACACGGCGCCCCAGACAGGAAGGAATCAGACAGGGGATTTCGATGTCATTTCTCATACCTAAAAATAATGGGACAGATAGAAAAAGCCACAGCACTTTGTTGTATGAGCCACAATTGTTATCAGTCTAGCAAGGGGATATAATTACTGGCATTCAGATCCTGAATGTGGCCTCGTTCATAAGCTACCAGAAAGCACCAGAGAGCATCTGTCAATGCAATGTAGCATGATCAAAGGCCCAGGCGTTGTGTGGGCACGCATGCAAACACACACACACACACACACACACACACACGTGCATGCACCCACACACACACGCACAGACACAAACGCACACACAGAAAATATGGCTGGTCCAGGTAAGCACTGCCTCTGCTCATTTGCATCACTAGAGCTGACTCACAAAGAGAAAACACTGCCAATAAACAACAAACAACAACACAATCAGCTTTGCTTTAGAGGGATATCTCCACAAGATAGAAAACAGAGGGAGAGTGCGAGAGAGCAAAGCAGGATTAGACAATCAGTAAGAGAAAGAGAGAAAGGTGAGAGATTAGCAGCGCTAATGTCTTTGTCTGGCTATGAGTCGGGGATGAAGAGCAATGGCTGGTCCAGTTCCACTCCTCTACTCGCCCTTTTAAAAAGTGGTCCAATCTCAGCTCTAGTGTGCATAAATAGATGTGTAATTGCTTATTACAATACAATTAGGGCAAAGGAGATGAGAGAAGGAAAGATGCTTAGTGCAAATGTAGAGTGACAGGCCCAAGCGCCCAGACCCAGGATTACACTAGCCATTTGCACACAGACAGAAAACAAGAGAGAGGGGGAGAGAAAGAGAGAGAGAGAGAGAGAGAGGGAGAGAGAGAGAGAGACAGAGAGGGAGAGAGAGGCAGAGACAGAGAGAGAGAGACAGAGAGCGGGAGGGAGGGAGGGTGGGGGTGCTGTCAAGCACAGGGCAGAAGCTAATGACAACTCTGGCTTCAACTTGCACAGACGTCTTTGAAGCCCAGCTCCGATCACAAATATGATTGCCACTGCTGCAGGGCCACCACTCCTACATTAACCTACACTAACAAAGCTATTCAGTGCAAGTTAAAGGCCCTTTCAAAGCCTGACTTCTACCATCTGTGGATTGGCCCTGTGAGAGGGCTGAGGCGTCTGTGAGGGACACACATGTGAGGAACGCTGTTTGCACATGGCCTCGCCGTTACAGTGACAGTCAGGCTGAACATGGCCGGTTAGAGCTGATTAGCTGCACTTCCCTACTCAACCCACTACAGTTATGAAGATTGATAGAAGCAGCTTAGAGCTGATTATAGGGCCCTGGAGATGCATGGGCCCATACCCAAGCAGCACATTCACACTGCATCCACAATGAGCCCAGCATGCGATCAGTAGGCCCAAGCCAAGCATTAAGCAAACGTTACAGCAATAAGAGGCAAATAAGAGAAATGGACAATTCCAGAAGTGCTCTTAAGAGTCTTTCGGAAATATGAATATTATGCTAATTAGATGCTTGCTTGCGGCCAAATCTGGAACACTTCAGCAACTAAGTTATGAACATTTAACAAATTTCCTAGATAATATACTGTGAGCATGACTGGATATCTAAAACTCACTCCAGGGTTATGAAGCAGAGCGTGCCTTCCTGTGGCCATTGAGGTTTGTTTAGCATGCAGAACGCTGATATTAATCCCTTTTGATTTGAGTCAGTCTTGCTTTGAAATACATAACGAAAATAGTGCCAGTTCAAAATCCTCTACAATAATACAACAGTCTGTTTGGGTCCTTTCAAAAGGGGTGAAATTCAAGAGCCTCATTTCCCAGATCGTTGTTTGTGCTACGTGCAAAACAGATGCACATTTAGTTTTTGAACTGTTTCCAACAAAAACCTTGGGAACTCCCTGGTTCCTTTAAATTATTTGCAGATTTTTGTATGGTGAGGGGTAGTTGTAGGGCAGACAAAAAGGCTGTAGGATCTACCACTTCACTGCAATCGACTTTAATCTCATGAGGCGAATTCAAAACAAAAAGTTTGTCTGTCATGTAACAGTCAGTGCATTTTGTAAACAGACTGGATATGTCACAAAGGAGAACAACCTAACAAACTATAATGAAATAACTGACAATTTCTAAACAATCACTTTCTCAGTGTCTTGGCTGGACAAATAATGCATTAAGTGCATCACAGCCTTGGCTCTAAGTATAACCATCAAGATGTTTGCTTCAGACTATATCCTAAAACCGACTAATCACATTTGTTGGAACATTCTCTCTCTCTCTCTCTCTCTCTCTCTCTCTCTCATTTTGCAGGTTACAAAAATGATTGAGACTTGAATCTTCTTTTTCCTCATTTTCTTTAACACTATTTATTTGGAGACATAGAAAGTAAATACTGAACTAATACACAAATTTAAGCCACATTACAGATAGTGGGATGTATTCCAGCCCAGCTTTGTACCTCTACTGACTGTTAATGGCAGCAGTGATCAGTCTGGCATTCCTCCTCTCCAGCATGGCACGTAAATGTGCCATGAGATAGAGAGGTGGGACCCTGAAATCACATTTTACGCCTATATGTTGGATTGGGCTGCACTGGCCCTCCATCTACTTTGGGTCTCTGCTGCCCCCTCCCTGCCTCTGGGCCTGCACCAGCCTGAGAGACGCCTGGCCACTCAGCTCCAGCCTTGTGGTGTCTCCCTACTGTATTCCCACATCAATGTGCTTCTGTGAGGAAAGGCTTTGAGCAAAACCAAAATGCAATATTTGTCTAAACCCAACTTTAAAAATTTACACCAACAAGAATCATCGCACCAAATGTGAACACATAGAAACTCTATTTCCACGTAAAACATTCATGAACAAGGTTGTATCGGCTGGGTTCAAAGAAACAGTATTGAACCATTTTTTGTCAAACAGCAGCATTTAACAGAGAAGAAGAACAGATTCTGAAGCAACTTATCTCCCGCAACTCTTTTGTACCTATTTGATTGTCAGCCCTTTCCATGGGTTGACGATCTCTTGCCTGGCCCTTGACATTGGTACCTGATGTTAATTCTTAAAACAAAACCCCTGTCTTAGTGCTGACAGTAAGCACTAGAGGGGGAAACAAATGGGATTTTTATTTACAGTAACATTATAATTCATTATTTTCCAATACAAGAAATTTTGTCACAGGCCCCAACCTTAAAGTCTCTGTCTCTCTCTCTCTCTCTCTCTCTCTCTCTCTCTCTATCTCTCTCTCACACACACACACACATACACACACACACACACAGGTCATGATGGAGCAGGGAAACAATGCAGCTCATCAGTCTCTGGAAATGTGGTCATGTGAGTGACATCATAACAACAGTGGGAGGAGGGAAGCAAGAGAAGCTAAAAGCAGATGAAACATTAAAACACACGTCTTCTCTCTTTCCTCCCTTCCCTCATTCTCCCACTAAGACTGATCTATGATCGCTGGCAGGGCTAAATAATTACATCAAAGAAGATCTAAACTGTTATTTTGCCTTTAAATTCTGTGATCATGATGATCAATCTTGATAATCTCCATTTCAGAAGTCACGTTTGTTTCACTGCACTAAATTTCACTGTACTATCATTTTTTTTCTTTGTTCACTTTCATTATGTTCAAGGTAGTAGCAGCTACTAGAGCATTGTTTTCAAAACACATGGTCCTGATTTACAAGATCTAAATGATAAATAATTATTACTTTGGAGTGCAGCAACAACCCTAAGACAAAGTTTGCTCAACAACTGCACTTTTTTTGGTGTCATCCCATGCAAAAACAATGTATTTTTGATCTCCAAATGACAGAGAATGATCCACTTTTTGGAACAAATTTTTGTTTTTGACACATTTAGACTCAAGAGGATTTTTCTCAGTGATGTTGGGCCTGTGCATTCTTTTCCATTCTGCCTGTCGATGAGTTTTTCAACAGATGGTCTGGTTTCAGGTTTCTTTAGTTTCCACCAGAGCAACCTGCTTCTCCTTCTTACAGTAACTTTTAATTTCATTAGACAGGTGCACATTGCACATTTAAAGGCTGGGACTGGGCACATGTAGTGGAGCTGCGGGGTATCACACTGCAATTTTCAGGGGACTTTAAAATACAGAAAATATTTAAGTATCACTGGAAGTACACCAATATGAATCAAGTAATTATAATATAATGATATACAATTTTAAATTAATTGTGCCACCTTATTTGTTAGGTAGCATTTCCAGAGTCTGAGATTTGTGTTTCCATTTGATGACCCATGTCAATGACCTTGGAGGCAGAGGTGCACCCCTTCTGGCAGCTCCTTCTCAGTTGCTATTAGCAGCCTTTTAAAAAAAAAAAAAAAAAAATTAATTAATTATTATTATTATTATTATTTATTTATTAGGCTTTCAGTTTCAGTTCATGAAACTGTAGGGTACTGTATCAGGGTTTAATAACATAACATTAATAACATAGAAGCAGCCACTTCAGTGACATAAAATAAACAAAACTAAAATAGACAAAAGTGGCATTCTAAAAAGCTTTAGCCTATCCAACTGGATTTTCTAATTGTTTTCTCAAGGGCAACAGGTACAAAGTGATACTAGTTACATGCTGCTAAACATTACAAACAATCTCTTCGGGCAGGAGAGTGACACATTAAGCCTCCCAGGAAGGCAAAAAAACGTAGGTAGCTGTCAGACAGCATAAAAAATGCCAGACAATACCAGATGCCCAACAGGAAGCAAAACTATCCTGGGCAGTCTGTTAGGCAGCTGGATATGAATTAAGCTTTCAAGGCTCTAGCAACCATTAATGTCCAATTCTAAACCAGTTTAATCAACGACATTATTCTCCAAATCCATTCATGTAGTTTATCATCTGTGAAGTCCAAATATTCACACTGAATATCTATTTCCTCTTTACAAATAAGAGTAAACATCATGGAAACATTCACACAAGAAAGAGGATCGTTAAGGTGATGTGCACTGTTGATGTCAATATCATCACAAACTGACATCCTTTTAAGTTACAATGTGTGAAATGGTCCTGCCTAATTTCCCTGCCTGATTATTGTCCATTTCTACAACTCCCCACCCAACATTTATAAAAAAAAAAAAAATCAGATTCAGGCCAAACTTGATTCTGATACAAAATGCTCTGCTAAAACAGAGATAATGTTAATTACTAAACCAAAGAAGCGCTGTTCTTTGTCTTAAACGTTCACAGACAACAGAGAAAAAATATTATCAACACTAGCCACGTTTTACTAGGTTGAGAGCACTCAAAGAAGCTAAAGGATTTGGCTTTCTTCCTTCTGGAGGAGCAGGCCACCTTGTTGAGTGAAGGTATAATGTTGTTTAGTCGTATTATTTTACAGGGCCGATCAAGGTCAATCAAGGTTTAGTTTCAACTCTGGACAAATACAAGATGGAAAGCACACAACTGATATCGACTACTGATCAAATACTCAATTTAAAATGTTGATTAACTGGTCATGCTGGGTCATATGGATGCACATCTCAGTAAATAATAACATCATGTATTATCTTATTCTATAAAAAATATTATACTCAATAAATATCGTTTGTTTACCCCTCAATCTGTTGTGTTTACTTAAACCGAGAGGGAGTAAACTGTTTTAGAGGAAGGAGGATTGTAGTGGGGGCACTGGGGCGTCAGATGTGACTTAGTGGCAATGGTTAATGGTTTGCATGGCTCCTGGGTCAGGTGGGAGGGCCCCTGAGCAGAATTTTGCATACCCATGAACCAATTTAAGGTCACTGGTTTCACTTTGAAATTCAGTGAGCATTAGCTGTTTGCTGAAGTATGTAATCCAAGAATGCAAAAGCAACACAGTGCACCCTAAAGTAGGATATTGGCCAGTAAAAAAAAATTTGGATTGGCTGGTAGAATTTTAAATCTACCTACCACTGTGGCTGGTGGATGAAAAAGTTATTTTTTTTCCCCTGGTTATCATGTGTCCAAATTCATGATGTGTCATGGTATGATTTATGTGCGTCATGATGTAGTGGTTGTTAGATCGAGCACAGAAAACACTATTGTGACATCTCAACAAGCTCAGGTTATCCCAGCTGTTTATAGCGGTGTGTTTACTTAAAATGACAGTCTTAGTCAGTAGAAACCTAACATTAATCAGATCAGCGAGGTCAAATGGGTAGGTGCTTTCCCTACCCATAGTAGAAAACAAGTAGCAATGCATAACAAGAATAATTTCTATAATCCTAAGAGCCAGTGTCCAGAAATGGGGATTGTGGTTGACGTACTTGGTTTGTTGTGGTGTTTCGGTATTAAAAGAAAAAAAAATCATACAGTAAAATCCAGAAATCAATCAACTAAAGAGTAGGTGTGTGAATAAGCAATTAAACATAGAGGATCAACCGTTCTTACATTAAAAATAGATTTTTGTTCTTTATGAGCACAATCAAACAGTCACGTTAACTTAACAATTGCACTTCCAGCACTGTGTCTCATAGCTGTTGTGCTCCGTCAGCGCAATTTTGACTCTGTGTTTTTAGTCACCCCAGACAAGGGTTGTGGTCCACTTAACTGATATAATTAACGTTCATCATGGTGAGTGTTTGCTGAATGACTTCTAAACCCAAACCTCTCTGCTCCCTTCAGGAGGGGAATCGGGAGAGCATGAAGCACTTGAGTTTTTTTGTCATGCTTCACAGGAGCCCAGAAATGAGTGGAATAATTCTCAGCTCTTAAGCATGCTCAGTAGAGCTCAGCAGCAGGGCTCAGCTAAGTCATTCTCCATGGCAAAGGAATAGCTCTCAGGCAATCCCAAGCAGCCAGTGTCCAGCTACTAGGACACGCATCCACTCGGCCAACAGTACGCACGCATTCAGTAGCAGGTAATGCATGGTAAAGCAAGTAGAATGATCCCAGCTGAGCATCAAGTGAGAAGAGCTGTTTACACTCTGTGGCTGTGTGGCGATCTGTGTGGCCGTGCTGCAAAGCTTTGTGTTGTCCCTGATGCACCTAGCTAGCTCTGTCTCGAGGTGATTGGAGAGAGGCAGAAAGGGGAGGCGATATGGAAAAGCTGTGAGGAAGAGCAGGGGGGTAAAAATCTGGCTTTTGTGTGGTAGAGGATATTTTGTTCTCTCATCTTTGGAATTAGATAAACTGCTTGTGGCTAGAGGCCTCAGCTGCAGTGAAAATAGGCCCCGACTGCCTTGCTCCCCAACAATCTACTCTACATCTCCAAATCTTCCATCTCTGCCCCAGAGCAGTGGCAGAAACAAACAAAAACCTCCTGCTCCCCACCCTTTGTGGGTTTCTGTACTTCATTTCCTTGGAGGAAGAGAGCACTCTTAAAAAATTCAGCCACTTTAAAGTGGCATGTCATATTGGCAATGCTATTTTCTTTGATGAGCTCTGGTCCTAATCCTTCAAAGATACAACTTCTAACTCCATCGGTCAAGCCGGCTACACTACATGATGCCACGATGGGCAGAAGAGTCTATAATGAAAACAGAACTGCTAGGTTTTGCGGCGGGGCTTACACATCAGGTGTATAAATGGAGCTGTGTGCCACTATGGTCAAATGGATTTCTACACACTCCACGCACACCCTTACCATGCTGCTCGGCCACAATCTCAGCCCCCAGCCCCGGCTCGGCCCACCTGCCCCACCTACAGTGTAATTCACTCTCCAGCAAAAGCTAGGTAGCAGGCCTGACCCCCACAGTTCTGGCCGTCAGTTACTGCTGACCTCCAGCAAGGTGCCAATGAAACATGTCCATTGAGTGGTGAGCAGAACAAACTGCCTCACCTGGCTCCTGCTGACAGCTCAGCCTTTTAAAGAGCGGGAACACATCAACACAGGCTCTCAGCTTCACAGCCGGGCTTTCTTGCCTCTGGCCGGAGCAATGCAATGCAGCAAACGCCTGCACCGAGGAGATGAGGAGGGGTGGGAGGCTAATCTTGCCACTTACCAGGTTTTAATCCAGTCAAAATATTGATTTATGGACTAATTCAAATGCGATGAACAAGAGTCAGCAAATTAAGAGAAATGAGGATTCGATAATAGTGCAGTTATTGTAATTTAAATAAGTCCTGGCTGTTGTCTTGCTAAACTAATAACTCAAACAAATAAGCATACGACTTTCGTAGACACATGTCTCCCTAGCCATTTTCAATTCTATTTTTGTACAGAAGCATGTGCCTTGTAATTCATCATGGCTGTATCAAAGAGTCCCGTGACCCTGATTAGGGAGATGTGAGTATGTAGACAGGATGGATGAATCAGAGACTACATACAACTAGTGCATTCAAATCTTAGAGTCTCAAAAAGATATTGGTAATTGCAATTATTCATTATTGATATGTCAACATATATTGGCACTTGGTGGGTGTTAATCTTGATGTTACATTGGTTCTAGTCCTGCCATTGCTGGTGGTGCTCTATTAAGTTCAGATAAATTTTTTTTTTAAGACTTTTCTGTTTAGACAGATGTCGAAACTTCCTGCTAGTGTGTTGGAAGTAAGTAATTAGTGGGTCTTTTAAACATAGTAAGCCAAAAAAAAAAGTAGACTTTCTTTTTCTAACTTTTCAGTCTAGCAGATCATATGGGTTTATACAGAATATTGAAAAATGTACTTGAATAGCTTTAGCAAAGTACTTGTTGTTGAAAGAAAAAACAAACATACAGAACAAGTGGAATTCGAATTTCTGTAAGACTGCATATACTTTATGCAACTGTGCTGCAGGTGAATCAATATACAGAGGAAAACGTTGAGGCTGTGGAGTAAAGGTGATGTTGCAAAGGCTTGCAACATTCACTTATCAATAATTTTTTTAATAAATCATGTACCACTGACTGGATTCACTTTAACAAAAAAATGTTCTGGAACATGTTTTAGCATTTATACCACACTGACAAAAGGGGAAAAAACGAGATTAACAGTCCATTATTCAAATGACTAAATTAACCGGAACACTTATTAATAAAATTATCAGAGTAATGCGAGGCAGTAGGTTTACCATGTCAACAGCATGCAGCAATACTCATACTGTTCAAACCCATCTAAAATCCGTTTGAGCGTGAGACTCTGCCACCCCCAGTCACACAGTACTCACTGTCTTGAGATTGCTACACAATAATTACAGCAGGGTTAAAGGCTTTAGAAATGGAGATTTGAGGTAGCATATGTGAACGATTTGGTAAGCTTCCAACACATCCCCTTGTCGCAGGGCATGCGCCAACTCATCACGCACCAATACAACACATCATGCATGTGTACAGTACAAAAACACACACACATACACACACATACAAACACACATACAAACAGCCCCACTCAACAGTCACTTCTTGTCTGTCTGCGCAGTAGCCAACTGTAGGCAGCACCAAGCTGCAGGAAACAGGCTTAGACACACAGTTCTACATGAAAACCCTTCTTTTCCATGAGCTGATCCTTCTTTGTTCTGCATAAATGCCAATTACATAATTCTCTCTGGCATGCAAATCAGATTAGATGAGGGCATGGCAGATCACCTATACTGTTCAGTGCAGCGTTGCCTCCAAATCCACAAGAAGGAAACGTTATGGGACACCGTGTTTCAGTGCATTTAACAATTTAATCAGCTTCTTATTCAGGACGCAGCAAACTAAATGTCTTTAATTCCACAGCAGTCAAAATGATAACTGTGTACACATCTTTCCAGCACATCTACTGTGCTATCTGTACTGTACGAGGAGCTACATGACATTTATGTAATAGTATTTACTTTAAGAAATCACATTATGAACTTGTGATAGTGAAATATCATGACTACAATCAAAGCTGAAAGCAGCCCACAAGACATAGTATGTCTGTATGTGTGTATGCTAAAAAGAAATGCTGACATTTAGCTTGTGGGCACATGAATCATATGGTGAAAGACAATCAATGTAACATAACAAGTCAAAAGATACAAACAGCTGTTTGCTGTAGAAAATCATCTTTAGGAAGGCCAAGCACAAAGTCATGAGAAGCACAAAAGGCCTCTCAATTTGCATTTCCGAGTACACACACATATATAAATATATATGTATATGTGTGTGTGTGTGTGTGCGTCCACCCAGGGCACTAAAGAGCAGAACATAGCAGAAGTTGCCTGCCAGCATAAAACCCAGCCCAATGTGAACTTTGAGGATGCAGGGACGAGGGGTGAATGAAACAGAGGAAAAAATACAGAAATGGAAAGCGGGAAAAAGGATGCAGCCACTAAAATTAGGTATGTTTCTCTCCAACATCAGTGTACTGAAAATAGCTGGATGTTACACTATTCATTTATTTATTTATTTATGAGTTCAACTGAGTGGACATCATAGAAATGCTAGCAGGGAAACAGTGCGGTCAAAAGCTATTAATAATAGTGTGTGCAAGGTGAGAGATGGTAACATTAAACAAGCAATGACACAAAACAATGTGGTGCTGCATGTCCGTCACCATTTGGGCTTCAGCATCATTTCAATGGATTACCTCTATTGAATATTTTCATGTGGCATGGTGATCCTTTCTACATACTGCGTGCTACAGCAAACAGTACCATTAGTTAGGTCATCACTTCCTGTTAGGTTTGTGCAGGCTGCAGATGCTGTGAGTGTCCAACAATGCAGGCTACATTTTGCATTAATACATGAGATCGCAAACACACATTCCCCCAGGCTGTTTTGTTAATGGCATTACAGAGCACACAAGACCAATGACATTACCAAAGTCAAACTTGATATTCAGCCTCCATCTTAGCACATTAAAGTTTCAAATAAATACATGGTGGCAAAAATAAATAAATAACTGTCACTGTCGTCCTCTTATAGGTGCAGAAAAAAAGGATGTTTTCATTAACATCATTAGCATAATCCGTATCATTTTAACACCCAAACTATTAAATAACATTTATAATCTTGTGCGTTTGATGTGCAGCAGTAAAGCTACAACATGCAATTTGCGTTTATCATGTCCTTTCTTGAAAGTGGGCAAGAGGAACTACAAAACTATATGCCTCAAAATGTAAAAAGGTGGTTTTAGCAAAAGTTAGTAACTAGTTACTAAGGCTTAGTAACATGCTAATGATATCAACAGTTGACTTCCTATTGAATCAAGACATTATCATTTTAAATGGTCAGCTGTCAGCTCAAAGTGTTGGTGCTACTTTGACTTCTCGCCAAACAGTTGCGATTGACCATCACAAATACTGGTTGCATAAATATGTAGAGAATATGCTTTAGCCGCTTAGTCAAGGAAGTCAAGTCAAGGCTAACTAACCTCAATTCCTATTCATGTTCACAAAATATCAAACACTGTAATTACTTAGAGTTTTGCTCCATTTTCTGAATACCTGACCACATTGTTCTTTTGCTAAAATTACCATAAATCCATTAAAACGTGTGTACTTAAAAGGAACCTTCAATTTTTCCCAGGCACATTCAAATTTTTCTCTCAGCTTGGCCTCAGCTTGGAGGGCAGAGGAGCTCTGTGATTGGCTGAAGGCTGCACCACACAGGAAACACATTCTTTACATACAAACTAGAAACAGAGGAAGCATTCACTGTTCGGCCTGGCATACGACTAAGCGAAACAATTAGCTCCAGCTAGGCCAATTACCTCTTCAAGCTCTCAACATGATGCATGTTTGATATTAACGTATGAATTTTAAATTACTGTAATAGAGAAAAATCCGAATTTTGTCTGTGCTAGCCAAGTGCATACAAGAACATGTACAACATATACCCTCACGCAATTTTCATGGAGTGAACAGGATCGAACCAGGGTACGTTAGCCTTGACTCATGAGCTACCAAAGCATATTCTGTAAACACTAATCAAATATTTGTGGGTACGATCACAACTATTAACAAAAAATCGGATTAGTTTAAAGTTTAAATTTATGTATAGCTCCAGCCTTTGCCATTATCAGCCAAATATCCTACCCCTTACTTATATTCTCTTCAGGAGGATTTGCTATTAACCCTTCCGTCTCTTCAACTCACTATTTACAAAAAAGCAGGCCTACATAAGTGGGGTAATGTACCAATAGCAGATTGTAACTTTAAAGGAGCACGTTGGCATCATTACCTTTTCTCCTCCGTTGGCCCTCGGCTGAAAAATTAATTTCCGGGAGTGTTTAAGATGGACTGGGAAGTCAAGAGGCTACCGTGTGAGTCCCGATCAATTCAAAGTTTCTTCTCAGGGAATGATTGGAACTGAAGTTGATGTCACTCAAGAAAGTCACTGCTAACTAAAGAAAGTGGGCGCGAACACACACACACACACATACACACACACACACACACACACACACACACACACACACACACACACACACACACACATATATATATATATATATATATATATACAATCCTTTAATCATGACTTACAAAAAAAGTAAAAGAGAGAATGTGCTGCACATACACAGATGCCAAAGTATACACACATTTCCTGTCGAGTGGCAGCCCATATGGGTTGCGTGCACAGGGGAAACATCCTGTACACAGCAGCCAGCAGCCATACAGTGAAAAAAATATGGCACAGTAATGGCTTTGATGCACTGGTGGCATCTCATGCTGCCTGTTTTACCCTGTGCTGGGCTATCAGACAGGCAATGCGTCCCTGTTATTCAGCCTGGCCTCTGGGCCTATGGGACAGATATATGGCTGCAACAGAGCCGAACTGATGCAGGTGTATCACGCAAGGAGGACCCACATGATGGACCTCAGCCATGTGTGAGAAGGTTATCAGTTTCTCCGGGTCTTTAGGCTAGGAGGAGTTACACAGACACTGATGGCAGCCAGCAGGGTGTTTGTGTGTGTGTGTGTGTGTGTCCTAAAACAACAGCATTCATGAACACCTCATTCATATGATGTTTCATTATGTCACTGTATGACATTTCTGTAGGGCTGGATGATATGGACAAAATCAAATGACACAAAGACAGTCTAGTAAGTTCAGAAAATTGCATCCTTTTACTGTAATGCAGCCTTTAAAACAAAACAAGACAACACTTATGCTATTTTCTCCATATTATAATACAAAAAAGCATCTAGTAATGATAAGACATGGATATTACGGGGAGGTTTTTTGTGCTTTTGGATACCAAGAAAGGTGGAGTTTGTCAAAATGATTGAGTAGACTGAGATACAAAACTGTTCTGGGATACCAAAGCCCTGCAAGAGTGACTTTTAATGAGCTGGCTGGAACACCCCCGTAGATCAGTGATGAAACGTGTTAAAAATTGTGCAAAACATCTGAAACACAGATGTATAGCTGATGTTTCCCATAACATTTCCTCCTCCTCTGACATGGCGAGCTGTCTCTAACATCCATTCATATGCTAATGCTCAATCATACTGCCCAATCCAGACGCATTCCTACCGCTTTTTTTTTTTTTTTTCCTCAAGCAATCAATTTACCTTGGAGAGGGATAAAAGCTTAAAGAGTCACATAAGAGCTGGAGCAAATGGTGATATGAACCACAAAAAAAGAAAGAAAAAAAAAACAGCGAGGACGGAAAGAGGCAGTTGGGGAATAGCTGGATAATGCAGGTATAAACACACAAGTCGGTGTCTAGGAAAGCTAGACTGGAGCTCATTCTCATCTAAGCTGAGTTTCCCCCCGCTGCGGGAGGGACTTCCAACACCTTCAGCTGCAATATAAATGTTAATAGAGTTCAGGGAAAGAAAACGAGGCGTAAACAAACAAATGTGGTATTCCATGCTTTAGGGCAGCAGGAGGGCCTTGCCATTGAGCAGTATGCACGCGCGTCTGCATTTGTATTTTTTTGTGCGTGTGTGTGTGTGAGTGTGTGTGTGTGCACGCACCAAGGGAATGAAGAGAGGAGAGGGAAGAAAGATGGGGCTTCTCACATGCTCAGTATGAACTAGTGTGGTGGACCTCCAGCAGTGGAGACCCCCCCTCCATCCACCCCAACACACACACACACACACACACACCATATCCCCGTCTCCTTTCCAAAAAAAAAAAAAAAAAAAAAAAACTCCAGTGAGAATCTGCCATAAGACGGCCAGATCATTTTCAACGTGCTAAAAAACAGCTTTGAGGTTGAGAGCCGCTCCAAATGGAAATCCACTGTTGCCAGTGCCACCAGCGACTACACACACTGAGCAAACGTGTTCAGAAAACAACAAGACCGATAAAGTGCGCCTCATTTGAAATTCAGTGCTCTCAAAAAAAGAAAGGGAAAAAAGAGCAAAGTGTCTATATGATACAACTGCAGGTGTTCTCTATACTGTAACTTTCTGCTGTTTAACACAGCGACTGTACGTGAGAGTGAGACAGAGAGGGAGATGTGAGCTGGGGGGTGGTAAACACTTGCATCCTCATTCTGAGCACACAGGCAGCCACAACTCTCCGTCCTGACTTGTTCAAAGGGTTGGCAACCTTCAGACCAATTAGACATCACAGGGCAGCCTGCGCAGCACCCAGCTTTCATATAAACGGCACTCCATGCATTTTTAATCAGCTATAATTTAAGGATTTAAATAAAGATCAAATTCTTCCGGCTGCACGGCGAAGAGGTGTCTGTCTGTGTGTGTGCGCGCGCGCGTGAGTGTGTGTGTGTGTGTGTGTCTGCATCTTTATGCAATCAAATGCAAGTGAGTTTGCATGAATGTGTTCATCTTGCTCACTCACTCTTTCTGTCTCTTCTCTCTCTCTCTCTCCCTCTCTCTCTCTCTCTCTCACTCTCTCTCTCTTTGTCTCTCAGCCCACCTGCCAGCTTTGTGAGCAGACGCCCGGCAGGTTGTCTAACCCAGAGAAGAGCATTTCCTGACTGACTGGTTGACTGGTCGGCTGCCTGAGTGGCAGCATGTGAGGAGCAGGAGACAGATCTGCAGGGAATCACTGACAGATGTAATTAATGAGGTCATACTTGGAGTTGGCAGTCCCCTTCATATCCAATTCTTACCGATCACAACTGAACACACCTGCAGCTCTCACAGCTAGGAGAGAAGATGATCCCCCTTCACCCAGACACAGAGAAAGACAGATTTGGGGGGCACCCAGACCCAGGCGCCCACCTTTATATAGGACTTGGAAGGGCAGAATGCACCAAAACCAGCGTGGGTTCGCCATTATAAATGAATGCTGCACCTGCCGAGCTTTGTTCAAACCCACAGAACTTTTATTTTAAGTTCTAGTGGAAATCCAAAGAGTTTCAAAGATACCAAATATGTCCTGCTGAATAACAGGGAAATGTGTATAAAATGATGCACAAGCCATCCAGATATTTTATATCTGATCTACTGGTGCAGCCATAAAAGAATAGTATCTTGGATTTGAACACTTCACTCAATATAATTGTAATGTAGCTTTAATGAGGCATTGCAACCAGCAGATGTGTGTGCCATTGTTGTAAATGTGGAAAAGTAAAAAATAACTTTGAAGCTACTGAAGTGGAAATGAGAGTTCATGGGGTTAAAATGGAGTATTTCAGAGTATGATGTAAAAGTAGCTTGACTTTTTGTTAGTACAATTATATTCTTGCTGTCAAGCGCACATATACGAGACACATATACATGATACATCATCATGACATTTTAGTTTTTCTGTATTATCAAAAGCATGCAATTATGAGTGAAAACTGCTGCCTGGCTTTAAAATGATCTCAAATAAGAAAAGCAGCTAGCAAAGCCATCAAGTACCCACTGATAGTGCTTTTGAAGGAAGGGAAATCAAACTACAAAACATAATTTATATTTTTACAAAAACACTGAATATAGTCTAACATTATTTTCTATTATGTTTGGGAAAGGTGATCTATGTATAAATTCATAACCTTCCACAATGAGCTGAGAAATGTGACATTTAAAATAATTTATAGGATAAAACAATATCATGTGAAAACTGAAACAGAAACAGGTTGAGGGCAACAAAGTCTCAAGTCCCAGGTCAAGTTAAGGTGCTATACGATGGCTCCATAGCTGTCCAAGTGCACAGTGCCAACAGTGGCCTACAGTATGTGTAATTGAGCTGAATGTCAATGAGTATTCCACCATCTCCGTGTAGACAGTGTTATACCATTGCCTGCCCTTGTTTCTAACCTCATAGTGGAGAGTATTTATTACCTGTAAACAAGAAGGAAAACAGGCCTTGTCACGTTTCACTGGGGCTCCCTCACTCATCACTAATACGTGAAAATATGTATTCAGGTCAAAGATTCCAGCCCTTCCCTAGAGACCCTGTCAGTCTTCAATCTTTCTTAGTGCAAATACACAAATGGACACATGAATAAAAGGGCACATGCAGCCAAACAAATACACACTCTAAAATAAATACAGGGTGCCGTACACACAGAGTGCGTGACACACAAGTGTGGTCATGGACATGGTCTGCATGAGTGCGCACATTGAAAAACACACCAACACACACGGTGCATGTATACCCGCTTCTTCTTATTTGAAAGCGGCTGGCCAGCCAGCACAACTTCAGTAAAACTCTCACTTACCTTGAAAACAAAAGGGAGCCTTGGCTGTGCTCTTGTTATCCATCACCTCTGCCAGTCTTGCATAAATAACTCTTTAAAAATATAGCATCACCGTGTCAAAGAGCTTTCAGCACCATGGCCTACCCTGCAGCCCCAAACGATTTTTTCTCCCCTCTGTACTTTTATCTTAACTTGTTTTGCATTTTTGCCTCTCTTAGCATAAAGGGAAACACAGTATGTTGAAACAGGGATTCTGGTGATTCTTCTCTGGTGGAAGGTACAATTCCTGGAAAGCTTTAAGGCACACGCAGCCCCTTAGAGGGTACGGCAAGCAGTGATGAATATAAACTCATTCTGACTGATCACCTTTATCCCATGGTGAGGCACTTCCATCCTGATGAGAGTGGTCTATTACAAGATGACAACACCCTCGTCCACAGGGCACAAGCAGCTGCTGAATGGTTTGATGAGCATGAAACCGATGGAAACCGTACGCTGCGGCTGTCTCAGTCGCCACATCTCAACCCAAATTAACACTTGTGGGAGATTCTGAACCGGCACCTGAGACAGCACTTTCCCCCGCTATCAACAAAACATCAAATGATGACAAACTTTGTGTAAGAAGCGTGTCAAATCCCACCAGTGGACCCAAGACACTTGCAGCTCCTCTGTAAACGCTGAAGAACTTTTCAGTGTAGGCTTTCCATGTGACTGACAACGAGACTCTAAATTCAGGAAAATAAGCTCTGACAATTTTCCTCTGTCCTTTCCGTTCCATTAAAAATTCCTTATCGACATATGGAAGCAAAGCCATTAGCGTAATGGATCAAGCATGGAAAATGCATGCATGTAATGTGTTGTATTACTTGGAGAAAATTATTTAAGACCGGCACAGACATAAGAGAGTTGCTCAGCATCTGGCCAACAGAATAAATTTGCTGTCAGCTGCAAGACGCAATTATTAAGACTATCCTCTGTTTGTTAACTAGGCTACTTAAGTTGATAAATAGACAAAAATACAAAGTCCCATAAAGTGAAATTAAAAAAAGTCAGAAAAAGCTGGGCAGATTTCTGTTTCTGCCAGCCTCTCTGAGAGAGTGTTTGTTTGGTTGGATGAACAAGCCAGACCTGCTACATTTGCTGGCAAAGTTAATCCGGCAATGTTACATATTCCATGTGTGAAAGGGGCTTAAGCCGAGGTGCATTAAAGCTGTTTCGGTGGCTTGTGGTGGCACAACACCCCTATTATGTTAGTGGTTTTCACTCATGGACATGGACAACAAACAAACACACACACAGACTGCGCTGCACATCTGAATGGAGGCACAAAACGGTGAGAATCTGTGCTCCCAGCCTCCTGCCTCCTCTCTTCCTTCTCCTAATCTCACTGTCTGCTCCTCTCCCCCTTTACTACAGAGAGAAAAGGGTGGGTTGAAATGAATGTCCATCCCATAGCTGCACCATACTGTTGTCATTCGTGAGTAAACGTCTCCTGGGCGTCCCTGGCATTTATTAAGACGAGCAGGCACAAGGCAGAGGGCTCGCTAAGGTCTGTCATTAATTGTTCTGAGATTCGTCTTGAATATTTTATGATGAGGAAATACATTTAAGTGAGGTTGAACACAGTTCAAACATGTCTGTTGACTCTCACAATCCACCTCATGTTATGAGGGTCATCTATACAGATCTCCCACCGATCTATCACTGCTTAAGTTTGATTTAGTGGTCAGACTTTATATTAGAGCTGGGCAATATAGACAAAATCAGTATCACAATATTTTTGACTGAATGCCTGGATATTGATATTGTGATGAGATTGTAGGGATGATTATTGGTGTTCATAAGATATTGACACACAAGAGATTTTTATGGTGGATATGACCAAGGAGGTAGAGACAAATTCGAGATACAATAGATCTAAAACAGTCTATTAAGTTTTGAAAATTGCATCCCTTTACTGCAATGCAGCCTTTAAAACCAGGAGAAGACAACACTTATGCTATATCAACATATTACAATATCCACAATCCCAGGTTGACAGTGTATTGGCCAGCCCTACTTTAAATGTGTCAAGGTAAATTTCAGGGCACAAATAAACCTCACCTGCCTAAACTACAAGTTTAAACCCAGAAACTCAACATCAGGAAACAACAGGGCAGGATATAGGATATTCTTCAGTTGATTGATTAATTAAGGGCTCTACCTAAACTTTAACTTTTTCAAAAGAAGAAGAAATACAGAAGAAATCTTCAGCTTGGTTTGGTTTGATTATCCAAATATTGAAACACAGGGGGGAAAAAATCAGCCAGCAGTGTGCTGGTGAGCTCACCGCCACTAGTGGACACTGGAGTGCTGCTTGGATTGACTCTTGAATTGGCTAATAGCTTCATCACATCATCACATGCCCACAGCTAAACTCATCATTATTTTGAAATGCAAAACAGCCTCTCAAATGACTTTTCAAAGACATTCTTTGCTGGAGTCGCTGCAATTTTGGACCATTCTTCACAAAATCTCTCGTGTCCCCAGTCTGCCAGCCACTTACTCAGATAGTTACTGAAGTCAAGTTGTCAGGTTCATTCTCCTGTACAGCTCAATTTGTTTGTGCTGCTGAGTATTAAATGCATAAAAAAGACTGCTTTCCACATGGACCACCTGTATCATTTTAAACCTGTATCGTTTAAAACACATTTTCCCTTAAATGTGAGAAAATGTATTTAAAAATGAGAATTTCTACCTCTAGATAGTTTACTAATACATGCTGTACTGTCCCAGCCATGCAGAGTTACAGCCATGATGCAGCATGGAAAAATATCTTCATTCTGAGAGGAAAAAGATGACAGCTGAAAATATTTGCCTCTTTAAAGAAGTTGTTCTACTTAAAAGAGCTCAGTTTCTATACCTAACAAAGAAGAAATAGTAATTGATTTGTAAAAATTGTATTTACAGTGCCAATAATTAGTTATTAGTGTTGATTATAGAGGCACAACCTTTGATTAAATCTTTGTCACTGGTTTTTGCATGTGTGCGTATAAATATATATATATAGATATATAGATGTGTGTGTGTGTGTGTGTGTGTGTGTGTGTGTGTGTTCACTGATGAGTGGAGGAGAGGAACAAGAGGAGGCAGGAGGGGGAGAGAGGCATCAACAGATAAGACAGACAGCACACTGTAGGCCTGTTCCAAATGTTTACTATGATGTTGGATTTAGACTTGTGTATGTTCTTGTTAAAGTGTACAGGACTGAAGCATTTGGTTGTTTATTGTTTTTTTTTTTAATTCTTCCAAGTGAGCATGCATTCCCAGTCTCTTACTATGGCTCTGTAACTTGATCTGGGAAGAGCCCGGGAGGTTCTGATATCGTGAATGGCAGCCTGACTCTATATTGCTTATTCTGCCTTTTGTCCTCTCTGTCTCTTTTTGTCTTTATCCCTCTCTGATGATCAAATACTCACCAGGAGCAATCACACATTCCCCGTTATCACTGCTTTAACATACCTTTTGCTTGATAATCACATTTGGTGCCGTTTTAACTTTTTTTTTTTTCACTCACCACCTCAAAAGAGCAGTGTCGCGTTTCATCTGACCATCTCACACAGAGCCAACAGAGACTATCGCCTCTGTCTGACCACCTCTCTCTTTCTCTCTTCCTTTTTCTCACTCTCTTTCCACTGCCTGTTTCTCTCCTTTCCAAACACACACAGACACACAAACCTGACATAGGATTCCATAAAAATGTTGTTACTCCCTAACCGTCAAAAGAGAACTTACTGTGTCCTTTATTGGAAACATGTCCAAGGTTAGGGTGCCCTTGTAACAAAAGGCTGCCTTGAGATGTCAAGACAACAGCCTCCAGGAAAAGAAAAAAAACAACAACACAAAATCAATCAGAACGTAGGATAGGGGAGAACTAATGACGTCGGAACAGACTTCTCAGAGGGTCCAAACAATGATGTGAGTTTGAAATGGTTAAAACGACCTCAGCTTCACCTGCAGCAGTGCCCAGTGAAGCTCCCTCTTCCCCCACTCTATCCTTTTCACTCTATCCTTATATAGTTATTCCTCATTCACTGGAAAAGACACTGCTTAGGACCTCTTGACTATGCCCAAGTTATTTATAGATGGTGGTTACACTACAGATAACTGTTGTCCATAGTAGGAAGAAAAAAGATGAAAATTGCTCATCTGAACCCAATGTGGCAGTTCGAGTTAGATTATAACAAAACACAGTCTGACTTCTGAGACCCCTGCTCACAAAGCCTTTTATTGAATGTTGCATAGTAGGCAAAGAGACGATACTGTGTCTTCAACAATGGTGTTGTTAAAGTGAGTTGAGTCCCACAGGAACTACTAGAGTAGCAGGTAGTTAAGGTGTGTGTCCATTGGTCTGTGATGAATGATGAGGTACCCGCTGCACTTTAGCTATGATAGCTTATAGCTCCATTAGGCTGTAACTACAGGGAGAAGGTCATCGAAAACTGTGAACTACCTGGCAACATACAGAGCATGGCTTAGCTGCAGTGGCCAGAAAGACTCATTAATCTATGATGATGAGTCCTGGTAAGCGTAATTAGGCCTCCTGACACAGAGAGCCTCTCTACGATTGTGCTTAATCCCTCTATGGCAGAAAAGAAGAGCTTCCCTCACGCACTAGCAGTCTTTACCTTGGAGGCAAGCAAACAGTGAGAGCAATGAAGCTTTGTGATGTCACTGTTTGTGCGCATGTCTCCACAGTTTCTTCAGGTGCTGTGCCGTGTCTGTGGGAGTTAATCGTTCATGGGTAGCGGCGTGGCTTTAAGATACAAATGCAGCTCGGGCTGGCACCAGAGCTACCAGCATCACCCACACTTACTATATATAACTCTTTTTCCATGGCTGGGCCATTTGTGGAGCAGAGTGCACCAGGGTGCTTGCCTGAGGAGCTTTCCACCCTAACAGGGTTCAGCCCAGTTGGACCTGAGGAAGCATCACAGTCAACCCCCTCTGTGACTAGAATAACATTGTTATCAACACATAGAAAGCAAACAGCTTACCCCAATGTGTGTCTGCCATTCTAAAACATTATGTAGATGCACACAAACACATGCAGGGTTTAGAAGACCTTTCAGAGTGTGAAAGGGAAAAAAAAATCAACCAAAAGATAATGGGAAACAAAAAAGGTAGCCTTGTACTCACCTCATCTAGAGACTCCTTAACCTGAACTCTCCAAAACAGTGACAGCAAGTTACTGTCAAATATCATTTTCCTAAGGTTCAAACCACATGGGGGTTTAGTAAATTTATAGCATGAATATCATCACAAACTGCTTAGTATGAGAGAAACACAGCAAGGACAAAACCATGAGCTTATTACAAACTATAAGACTAGCTTCTAGCTTCTACTTTCGAGAAAATAACCAACCAAAGATGAGTCCTTTGTGCAATATTTTAAAAAAAGTCATGCCAGAAGCACATTGCATGACCATATGTTGCAGGACATCTCACATTTGCTGAGCTACCAAGCTGCCAAATCCCATCTTACAACAAAAGAGTGCAAGCATTTTAGGATGAGGCAATACAACTGCATAGTCATTTGCTGGCTTCAAACAGAGGTTGAGGAGATATAGAAGTCATTTAAATCTGGCCTCACAGGACTACATCCCACAAAATGGAGAGCCAAATGGGTCATTAGCATAGTAGTTTGTGTGTGGACAACATGGACAACAATAAGAATAATAGATGAACTGCCTGCAATTTTTGGTGGCACAAACATATGCATAGAAAAAGGAGAAGATGATGACTACATGGTTTGGGCATGTACATGGTTAGGTCAATGTTGCCACTGGTCTGGACTATGAGAGCTGGAGATGAGAAAGCTTCTGTAATTACACTTGCAATCATGCCCACTCTTATTTTCAGGCAAGAGAGACAATATATCGTCTTTCAATCTAATTGGTCAGTATGTACCAGAGTACGTGAGCGGTTCGAAGCGGAAGAAATAGTCGCACCAAACTCACGCAGTAACGGCAATTCGCTCGCACCGCCCCGCTCCAACCACCCCTGCGGCCCGCACCTCGCACCGAATCGCTCACCCCAGTTCCTCTAAATACCGCTCCACTCCGCTCCGCTCATATTACTATTAATGATGATTCTGGGTTACAGTACAATAGGTGAACAGGCAGTCAACAACAGGCTAACCCATAGCTAACTTAGCCCGCCCACACAAGCTGCACAACAACATACAACAAGTGACGTCTACGTTAACGTTAGCTAACGTTACCATGGTTACAGTTACCGGTATTCCAACAAGACCATCGGATAACGTTAGCATGACAACACATAACTTACCTGTTCCGCAGGCGAATCTGTGATGTGTCTGTGATCTGTGCTCTGCGAGGTCCCCGCCTCGGTGCTAACAAACAAAAGTCTAACTAATAATCCGGGATTGCTGTGTCCAGTCCAGTCCACTACTAATAAAACAAACCTTGACTCAGTCATCGAGCTCCAGCGCTTATGAGAGAAGTCCTGAATCACCCAACTTATTAGCTAGCTTAGCTAGTACTACCGGTAGCAGTACAGCTGATGCCTGTATCACGAAGCAAGCTCAGTTTTCCCTGGATCTCTCAGATCTAACCGGCTACACTAATGGAGATCATGGTGATCGGGGATAACCGGTATCACGACGCTGGTTATCAACTCGCTCAGTCGATCCAGGTTTGCCTCATCAAGAGCCGTGAACGCGCACGACTAAGGGGCGGAGTCTGAGGCAGCTGACCAATCACAAACATGAACCACAAGGAAAAACACAGCACATATATATATATATATATATATATATACATATATATATATATATATATATATATATATATATATATATGCCGCTCCGCTCCTCGCTCGCCCCAGCTCCGCACCGCTCATGTACTCTGGTATGTACCTTCTTGAACTTGCAGACAGCACCACAAGATCAGCAGCTGTTGTGCTGACCTTCTGACACCATGCAACTAAAGCAAAGATTTGCCATTTTCACACCAATCTTGACACCCATTTGGGATGACCTAAATGGGCTATGATATCATATAGCATGAGCTTGGCATTAGCATCAAGGTGGTCCAAATGGCAACAGTCTGCTTAGCCACTCAGACACCTCAGCGTAGCCACTAATTGAGCCACTCTGCATTTGCAGGCTGTAGATGCAGACAAAGCTGTCGATGGTGATTTCATTTGGTAAAATACATTTATCAGCCTCTATCCCCTGCCTCTGTGCTGGAAGTGCTCAATCAATTTAAAAGCACCTACAAATGCTCAACCTTGCTGATGACTCTTATGTTTGACCTGCTCTCGTGGTCCTCTTAATAACCACTGCCAGCCCTGCCCAGGGTAGCACTGCACGCCACAGCTGACTGCACCAGTTGAAGGCCCATTCCTTAAAGAACAATTAACAGGGCCATTTAAAAAAATCATCCTGCCCACACGCTCAATTACTGCAACCCACTTTTGCACTAGTCTTTCCCCCCTATTGTGTCCTAGAATAGCCCAGATGAATTGGCACTTAAAACTGTGTTGGTGATGACTGCATCATTCTAGGCCCTTCTGCTATTCCCATAGCATCCACTCTGTTTGTCTGTAGCTTTAAAGAAAAGACTTAACAGCTTTGGGGATCACCTATCAAATGTGTGTCTTCCAGGGGTCTAAACGAGATGTAATTACTGTCTGCTTCTCTGTTCCAGGACAAGGAGGTCTGAATACATCTGTTTCACAAATGAAGCCGAGCAAAACACGTAGACTGAAGCTGGGAGATAACTGAGCAGCTCTTGTGCAAATATATATTTGAGAGAGAGGAGGAAAGGATATGAGGGTTTTGTGGTTGCTTAAATTGTCCTAGATGTTGGTATGACTCCACAGCTTTGAGTCAATATTTTTGGTCATCAAAAAAATAATCTACAAGTTTGTATCTGACGAGAAGAATTTGAGCTGCACTGTATATCATTAGTCACTGTATATCAGTGTCAGAATTTAGTGGAGGTTGGTTCACAGTGCAGTGAAGCAACCACTAAAATACTTCCCCAGTCCTCTATAAAGCGCAAACACAATGACCTAAAAATAACTCTTATCTTGCAGCAGTCATTATCATTGGAAACACTTCAGAAAACAGCAGCCCCAGTTGTGTGTAAATAAACACAGTGAAAAGCGGAGGAAGGGGAAAAAAGATAACATGCAGCAGGAATTCTACACAAGAGGCAGGGTGGGATGAGTCATGTGAAAATAAGGGACTTTATGTTTATGTGTGGAAGGACAATAAGGAGCTTTGAAACAGTGAGATTACAGAGAGGTAGCTGATGGAGCAAACTATGGAGGCTGGGTGTTAGGGCAGCAGTGTAGCACATACTGTGCACCGGCTCCAGTATTCACTCCTCTGGAAATACATGTAGGGCACGGCCTCATCAGCCCCCTGGAGGGATGTAGCCATTACATTAACACAGCTCACCTAGCAGGCAGAGGGGCAGACCAGTGTCTTTGTTGCAGTGCAAGTTCCTCCTTGTCCCGAGACACTACCGCCCAGTGTGGTCATCCATTTACCAAGTGCGACTGGATCTGTAATACTTGGATTATGTAATCAGCTATATACAATAAGGTAATCTCTTTGTGTGTGTGTGTGTGTTTGTGTGTGTGTGTGTGTGTGTGTGTGTGTGTGTATCTGAATAGCTTCCACACCCATGTTTGATATATCAAATGATTTAGCACATAATTTACAGACCACTTTTGTTTGGGACTTCGGACTTATCATTTTGGATAATCTGGAGGGGTTATCCACATATCTTTAAATTTTTGCATTTGTCCACCTTGTGGCCATGGATGGACTGGAGCTAAACTGGAGGGGCCAGCCATTCAACAGCTGAAGGGAGGCATCTGATTCGCAGTCTCCCACACTCTCAATGTATAACATGGCTTCTTCAAAATGAAAAATGCATTATGATTTTAGAAAAATGTACAAAGAATTAACATTCTGAAAATTAAAATGTTTTCCAGACTTTTTTCCTAATTGTTTTGTATATTTTCCAGACGTGGAAATTATTATCATATTCCATATTTTTTCATAATTTTTCAGACTACATACAAGTCCTGATATCGATGCTTTCACACACACAAAAGATTTTTTTTTTTTTTATTTTGGATATGGATTGGATATGATGACCAAGCAAGCATAGACAAATAACAGAACAGCTACAAAGTCTAATAAGTTCAGAAAATTGCATCTTACATGTCAGGTCACTAATTAATGGTTCCTTTATGTGTATGTCCAATCATGAATAATAATTATGGAGATCTCAATAAGAAAAAGCAGAACAAGTGAACCACATGCGACTGCCCCTTGTGATTTCCTTCCTACAGCAAAAAACAGTCCCACTGGAAATCACCTGAACTCCTTGGCGGGCTTTGACTAGACATAAATGTGTCTCAGCACTTTTGCTCTTAAAGCTCTCCAGGGTAGTGAACCAGAGGACTGAGAATCCTGCTTCACACACACATTAGCTGTTTACTGACCACTGTGCACGAGCAGGTTGTGAGGTATCACATTTACTACTTACTTTCTTTGTACTTGCAGTACTCACTGTACTGTGCATAAGGCTAGATAACCTCTCCAGTGTTGGATAAATATTTTGATATGATGCACATGTTGTCTTTTCCTGGTTTAGAAACTGTATTACAGTAGAGGGATGTAATTTTCTGAGGCTATTAGATTTTTCTAGCTGTTTTTCTAGCTGTTCTGTTATTTGCCTCTACCTGCCTCGTCATCACATCCACATTACTCTCGACTGTTTATCAAAAATCTTCTGTGTAAATATATCTTATGAAAGCTCCAATATTCAACCCTACAAAATCATCACAATATCGATTCCAGATATTTGGTCAAAGATATGGTGACAACTGATTTGGTTTTAAGTCTAATAACATTTAGGCACCAACATGGATTTTCCAAATAAATATCAGATGTAATTTCATACAAGGTCGTTTCTGAAAGACAACAACTGGTTACTGGATTGGATTGGTTATTTGTTTTAACAGGCATAGAAATATCAGTATTCATCTTTTCCTTATCACTAGCCTAGCATGAAGCAACCAATGTTGACGTATCATAAAAATACCCAACCCTATTCATTACCAAATAAAATACTGAAGCCAGTGTAATGGAAAGCCGTTGTACTGACACTGGCAAATGGATGGGCCTAAAAAAAAAACTGCATCTCACTCAAGAAGACACAAGTGAACTACTTTTCAGAGTCAAGAAATGTGCAATCAGCACAGATTACATTTTCACAGTAATCTGTAACACAACCACTCATTCCAGCTCTTGAAGCCCTGCTTCAGCTATGCATGATGAATTTCTAAGTTCAGCGCAATCAACAACTTTCAAAATTATCATGCAGGCAGATTACAGGTTTGCGATACAAGAAGTCTGCAACAAGCTTATTTATAACCCACCTACCATGAAGGAAGAAAAGAGCACTGAGATACTAATTCAAGATGATTGCTGGGCTTTTTTTTTTGACCCCAATCAGCTGTGTGGAGTTACAACTTGAAGACAGGACATTAACTGGCTGCTTGGACTGTGTTTAAGGTCGGAAAATGACCCTGAGATTCAGTTTCTGAAGTCTCACAGCCCACGAACAAGGCTGTTTTGAGTACGGCCAATGACACGGCCCACCATTCTGCAAAGTAACAATTACAGAGTGGTGCATTCACCTCACAAACAGACACACAAATACACAAACACATATAAAACAAAACAGACACCAACACAAAGACATGCACACCTTTGAAAAAGAGGCCGCGTCTATGAGAATTTTGAAGGATTCTCTGCTATTAACTGTGGCCTTAGCCTCAGTGTGAGTACTGGTGAGTGTCAGAGTGCATGCTTCTGAGTGGAGCAGAAATGGAACTTTAGACCAAGGGTTCAAATAACAAACTCACACTGCAGGTGGCGTTCAATTGCAGTGCACCCCCTAGGCTTTCTGCAGCATGCATGAGGGCATCTGTCATGTAAATGAATCAACTAATGAAACGGAAAGGGACTGTAGAACTGAAAAGACCAGTTTGAGTTGACAGGTAGAGACCCGTTCTGTGAAAGTGAGGTGAGCTACAACATCCTGCAGGACAAGGGTTGAGATATCAGCCAAAATTGCTGAGACCTAAAATGCCCAGTAAATTTCACGGCTTCATACAGTTGGCAAATTTTCAAGTGTTAGGTCGCAAAAATGATTATTGCTGAGCCAATGTTGTCAGTGTCAATAAAATATGAGAGTGCTGAGCAGTGAAGCAAGAGAATGAGCAATAAAGACTGTTCTTGGCCTAGTACTATATCATCGTATCATTGGGTTGGATCTGACAGATTACCACGTGGAAACTGCGTTTTCACCTCGTTGTCTCATCAGGAAGAACACCTGTACCTCAGGGGCTTGACAAATCAAAGCCTATGAATGTGGCCCACCTTTAATCTTGCTGGTGTTGACAACTGAGGGAGACGATGTAAAAGAAGCGCCTGGTTTGAGGTGGCTTACCTCTGTTCATCTCCTTTGATTCAGCAGGCCAGGACAGAGCCTTGCCGCTGCTCTTCCTTAGCTACTACATGCCCCGTCTCCACTCTCACAAAACTTGCACTGGGAGATCAATACAAGAGGTAGCTGACTCCCAAGCTGCTGCCAAAACCACCCCGCTGAATGTCCCCGATGCAAGCACACATACAGTTGCATATAAACAAACTTCATGTTGAGAATTTGATCCTGAGAGAGACAACTCAAGCAGGCAGCGTAGTGCTCGCTCCAAAAATGAGACAGGTGAACAGAAGGAGCAGTGGGCCATCTGGACTCATGGCAACTTCATAATCTGGCCTATCAATAACCCCTTAGGTAAAACAACAATCAGACACACTATGTGCACCTTGCATCAAACTGCCCAGGATAAGACGATTACATCTCCCAGTGTATCCCAGTAAAAATTGAAATCAAAATCCAATCCAAATTCTGGTGTGTAGTTTGCAACTTTATTTACAATTTTACAGGTTCTGAAAGATTCTGTTGCTTTATTTACAGATTTCAGTGGATACTGTTTTCATCTCCAATAGCTCACACTGCCTCAATATATAAGTATGTTTTACTTTCTAACCCAATGCGCAAAAGTATCCCAAATATAAACAAACCCTGTATGGTCCCAAAATCCATGTTGAACTCATACTTACTTGTCAACATTGTCTATCTTTTGAATAAAGAGCTCAGTGAGTCAATTTGAAAATGAGAGTGAAAATGTGTTTTCATCCCAATGACTCAGTACGTAACTAAAGCCAGTGTGGGGGTGAGAGTGTCTCAGCCTGGGGTGAAATATTTGAATTTATGATAGTTCAAGGAGCATCCCTCTCAGTGGGGAAAAAAAAATAAGAATATGATTCAACTCAACAGTACACATAAAGAGCTATATACAGTGGGCACATGAATTTGTATTAGAACTATAGAATATAACTTTTATCTATATTGTGGTATTCAGTGAATTACTAAACCAAACCAAATGACTAAAATCCTGGGTATACCATGTGGAAAAACTAGGTATACCACTCAAAACTGACAAAGTTAATTTCTTGATATTCATAAAAGCCATGTAGGAAAATGTTTCAATGTTGTAAAAAGTTTAGATAGTTCGTCCACTTTGTTTAGACCTTTCATGAATAAAACCAAACAGAGCGACAATATTAGCTTCAATTTGCTTGCAAAGATAAATCTTGGATGTAACCAATTAGGGTAAAATCTGTTTTGTTTTGTTTTGTTTTTTTTTGTTTGTCTTACAATAATGTGATGATCCCATTTACACCTGGTATTAAATTGCAATCTGTATCTTATGTAGATGGGAAAAAACACATGTTAATGCAAGATTTAAATGCACACAGCTTCCACCACAATCTGATTATGAGTGAACCTGCCAGATCACCACTGGCTCGCACTGTGAACGGATCTGAGCCAGAGTCAGTCAGGTGTGAATGCAATCTGTACAGCGTGTTTGCATTTGTGAGAAGGTACTGCCCAGGGGGTGAAAACGCCATGACTCACTCTGAAGTTGGCTGTCCACAGAGCTACCACTGACGGACTCGAGCACGATCTGGTCCCAACAGTTGTGGCTCCTCTCCCTCAGTTGTAAAAGAGTTGATGTATGACACAGTTCCAGCAAAAACTGATCATTGTTTCTACTGTCTCCTATCAGAGAGTCCTAAAAGATGACCCTTTCCTTGTCAAATGAAAGGTAAATCTAGGCTGTACAGAACCACGTATACCTGCTCTGTTGCTTTTGTTTTCTTTTTTTTAAATGACCCCTTTCCATCTGCTCTTCCACTTTGTACAGCACTCACAAGTAATGAAATTCAGTCATAACCAAAAATGCAGGCAGAACACAGGCAGACAGAATGCATTTGAAAATCAAGAGGTAAATAAACAGGGCATGATCAGGTTGTTCATTATCCAAATAACATAACTGGATAGAGATTACATAATAAACCAACCTCTAAATGGGACCAATGATTCAACAACATGCCAATAAGGATACAAAAGCAACAATATCTGCCAGTTTGTTGCTGCAGGGTACACAATGTAAAATTGCATTGAAGAGAGGACCCTTTAGACAAAAAACAAAAAATAAAAAATAGAATAAGCACTGTTACGCGTAATGCCTGTTGCCTGCGGTTGTTTCATTTTCCTTATTTTAAAGGTGTATTATCAAACTACGCATAGTCCACATTTTTTGTCAGTTGAATCTAAACTATCCTTACCTTAATTAGCCCTCACTTTTGCACAGCACAACATGAAAGGGACGAGACCTTTAGGATTCCCCAAAACACATGGCAGATGATAGAAAATCTGTGTTAAGATCTTCATTTACAGACTAAGAAAACCCCCCAATTTAGCATATAACAAAAACATAAACCCCATAAACATAAACCATCTGTATAAAATTTATTTCATACAGTTCCTGGTTTCATGTCCTATTTACAATTGTTGCTTTCAATTTAAGGATATTCCCTTGTTGTTCACCCCAAGTAGGAAAACTAATCATCATAGCCACATAAGACAGATTTATAATTACCTACAGAAGAACACAGAACATACTGTGCATTTAAATACATTTACTTCCCCATTTTACATGCAAGAAAATGCTTTTATTTTGATTCTGTAAATGCTTAAAAAAACTTGTATAGTATCTTCCTACATTAAATATAATGATTTGATATTTGACATTTTTGATATACTGGCAGCAAAATGATTAGTCTATTACTACTCACCTAAAACCATGTCAACAACACAATTATGTTGCCTGAATAGTGAACAGAAGAAACCACAAGCAATGAGCACAGTAAAGCAAAGGTAGAAGCTGAAATGCAATTATTGACAAGCTTTAAGCCAAAATGTCAGGTTCTGAATATTTGTGGCTCTACTGTAACGAGAGAAATGAGCTGAAATTAGCGCGCAAATATACTTCTACTTTTCTGAGCATCTGTTTATTTCCTTATATATAGCATGATGCTGATTTAAAAAAGTGGGATTTTGCAAAAAAAAAAAAAAAAAGAACATAAATAAATAAATAAATGCTGACATAGAAAAAGGAATTTGAATAAAGTGTTGATCTTTACAGCATTTATCCTGGCTAATAAGGACAGAGGAAACTGCTCCCTCTCGTCTCCGCCAGTACAAGGCAAATTTATTATCCCTTCAGGGAAATTCTGTCAACTAAGTGTGATAAAAACAGGACATTGCAGATACTACAATAATAAAGTAATTCACATTCACCCTCGCTCACACTCAAATGTCACCCACACACTCATCAATGTGTGCCGTCAGCACTCCCTGACTCTCACGCACACGCTGCACACACGTGTGCATACTCCTCCAAGTGCATCAGGACTTGCATTAAACAAAACCAAAGGTATATGAAATACCATTCTAAAAATTAAAATTGAAGATCTATATCTCAAGCATTTAATACAACTTGATAATATTATTAAATGTCCATGGACAAAAGGAACTCAAAGAAACAGGAAACAGATTTAGCAAATTTATAACTGTAACATAACCGAGGTGAACAAAGGACTTCCGATACTTTGCTGTTGTGAGCAACAAAAAATTTATTCAGGAAACTCTACCAGGCTGCAGTCCATTGGTTCTCCACAACAAATGAAGTGTTTGTCTGTCAGTGTTTGTTCAAAATTTAATAGCCAATCACATTTTTTTTGTAAACTAATTTCCACTGACTGAATCATAATAGGAGGTGTGATGTCTAGTTAACATGTTTTTAACTCTAGGAAAATCCAAGTATAGTCCTCTTTTTCCCATGGTGCATTTCTAAAAAGGATTTCCACTTTGTTCAGCTGTTCTGTATTCATGGAGGAGACAGCCTTCAACTCTGCGACGTCTTCCACCCGCGTTCTTTTCAACAGTTCAATGGCACGACGGTCTTGATGGCCGTTGGACGTTTCATGGTCTTTAATCGCCTCTAGTTTCATGTGTCTCGTCCCCTTCACAATGAATTTGACCACCCTCTCTATGAGGCAAGACGGCGACAGGTTCGACAGTACAACATTCAGTACAACAGCTATTCTGAGAGTTGAAAATGATTTCATCATTTCAACATCTCTCACAGAACAATCTTGTTTTCTTTAGCGTGTCACTTTCATTCTCAGTGTTCATTTCATTTGTGGTTACCTCTGGATTTTTTTTTACGCCAGATATGTGCCGCCACATCATGCACCTTAAATGTTTAATTTGATTTAACTCACAAGGATAGTAGTGATACTTTCTTAAAAAAAAAAAAAAAAAACCCTGAAGGATTGTTTGGATTCTGTGTTTCAAATAGCACGACTCTTTTTTGAATGGCTTGGCGATAGCTCCTGTTTTTATGTCACATGCTCCTGATCTCTGGAAACACTCACTCAAAATTAGAAATTACACAGGATACAGAGAAGCTTGCTGCCAAACTTTGTTTTTTGGATCATTTTATTGACCCCGCCACTGTGTCCGGTGGGTGAAGCAAATCTACCTGCCTGATGCTGATATTTACCCACATTTGGTGGGTGGCGGGTGCTAATTTGCCGCCCTGTACACAACCAATCAAACACACTCTCCACAAACTGAGCAGACTATTTAAACTGTGCTGGCATTAACACAATCTGTTGCTCGCTCCATGCAATCTGATGCTGTGTTGTGGCATCCTATGGATTCTTATACTCCCTCATTATTTAAACTCAATGACTGACATGACCCAGATGATTTAATTTTGCACTGCAGGACTTTGCCCTTTCCCTTCCTGCTCTTTTAGGGTATTACGTGGAGAAGGTGAGCAAAGTAATTGGGGATTTGATTAGCCTTTTTCAAACTAAAGTCAGTGTGATGCTGAACTACCACTAACTGCAATAATTTGAGAGCAGTAGTTCAAATTACTATAATCTCACATCAGTCTGAGGGACAGAATACAGGAGGAAAATAACAGACTTGTAGACTGTGTTGCAGTATCAAATAATTTGCTCTTCTGGTAGGTATTATAACAGGCAGGTTTTTTTTTTGTTTTTTTTTTTTTTTAGAAAACGGAGTAGCTGGGACACAGGACAAGGAAGACAGTGATTTAACTGCATAATGAGTAAATCATTTACATAACAGCAGTCTCAGTTCTACTTGTCAACAACATGACACTGTGACAGGTTTTACCGAAAAAGTCAATAACAGTGTGGCAAAAGCACATCTACCTACATTCATCTGTCGATATCAATAGATCTTTGATGTAAAAATTTCAATTTCATTGATTTTCAGGTTTACATTACATTTTAGATTACATGCTGCTCTTTAGATTGAGACATTACTCCAGCCTCTTGGCCTGATGGGGTCTTCTCAAATCTAATTGGATGAAGTCAAAAATATGATGATGAGCACTGCATTGAACTACACGGCATCATAAAGAACGATCAAACCTGATCATTTTCAAGTATTATTCACGTTAATTAATATCTCCAATACTCCCAGTCTGTGGAGGTTCTCAGTCATCAAGGTCATCATTATCCACAGAGAGTTGAATTGCAGGCAGCTTGACTTGTTTGCAGATTCTTCCTTCACTTCTTATTCAGGAAGCTGCTTCAGCTCTGACAGACTGGTGAGGAGTTCCAGGTTGTCTGGTTATCCAGGTCATTATCCACGACCTGGCTAACATCCCCACGCAGGTTAAATACCTGGGACTCCCCACCAGTCTGTCAGAACTGAAAAAGCTTCTTAGATGAGAAGTGAAACATCTTCAGGGATCTACAAATAAGTCAAGCTGCACACAATTTCACTCTGTGGATTCCCAGATCTGTTTCAGGTCTCATTTGAGGAGACTGTGGTTAGTACTTGCTTTTCATGATTAATTTAGAAAACAGAATTGTGTGTCACAATGATCGTTTCATCACGACATGACTCTATTGAAGCATAATGGCTGAAAAACACTGACTCACTGACAAGCTTGACTCTACACGGCACATAAGGCCTCTATTTGCACATTTTTGTCAGACCCTGTATGGGACTGAAAATTACATTATTATTGTAAAGCTTAAAGAAAAAGTTGACTGTGTAAATTCTCTTCTGCTGTAAATGGATGCAGATAAGACAATAACTAGAACTTCATCAACTGGTTTCGCCATTCCAGATACATTTGAAGATCAGACTGAGTCAGCAGATATGAGAGAGTGAGCACCGACAGTTGGTATAGCTAATCGGAGAGGGGTTATGCTCTCAGTCTTCTGTGTCACAATTAAGTTGCACACCACTCAAGACCACCAGCAGTTTTTTAAACTTTGATTTTCAAGTCTTCAAATCTGGACAAATCCAGATAAAAATGTCTGCTGGATGAGAAAGAAAGTCACACAAATCTGTGACAAGAGACTCACAACCAGTGAGACTTGCAGTTAAGATGCAAAAAAAATGTAACAAACAGGAACTACGCAAGCTGAGGTCTGTCTATGTATGAACCAACAATTAATACTATGTAAAGCTCCACATTATCAAATTTTGACTCTCTATGGCCCATTTTCTACCCTACGCATCCTCATGAGAGGCAACATAAATTTGCCATGGTCTGTTATATAGGATGAAAAGCTTTCCATTTATACAGCCGATTAAACCTAATAAAGTAATAAATAATAAATAAATAAAATAGCAATTTCCTGGAATGGCTAAATTATTCATTTTGTGGATATATTTTAAAGGAAAGCTGATATCACCTTGACAGGCAAATTTCCTCTCCAATAAGTCAACCGCATTCAAAATCAGGCACCTCTGCCCAAAAACAAGTCACAAAATGAATTTTGAAAAAAAGGTCTGAAATACTCAGTCATCCAAATCATTGAAATGGGAGGCTAAACAATTAAATCCGATGATGAAGTGTGTCTAGTTTAAGTTCAATTTGTGATTTACTGATGTACTATAAAGCGCTTTTTGGTCTCAGTCACATGTTATATACATTTGTCTGACTTTGCTAGGGGAATACAATAACAGTGCATAATGTACAGTGAATATAGGACGTATTAGTATTGAATATACAGTAAAAAAGAAACAGACATTATTAATATTAATCATCTGACACATTATAAGGATTGTCTAGATTTTGCTATTTCACCAGCCTGTGACTGCACCACTTCATATCTGTGTAAATTTACCATGAAGCACATATTGTACAATGTATGAGTGTGTTACATATAATGCACACAAAACGCACGGTTGCCCTACACGGCTGTGCACTCATGTAACTTAGCAGAAACACTCAAGTATGCTAATAATTTTGCTCCTGTTTGTATTCAAACAATCAATGTGAAGAGCTGCAGCCAGACAGCCTGGCTCAGTAAACAAAGACAACAGCACATTTTCTCATTACCAGGAAGCGTGAGGGAGGCCAAGGCATAGAAATTAGCGATCAAAACTGCAAGGAAAGCAAACCAACCGGGTCATCTGCAGTGTTTGGCACCCGCTGATTTTAATTTCAATAATACCATACAAACAACCAGACAGGAGTGGATTATGTGATAAACCCACACTTCATCCACCCTAATAGCCACAGATAGTGGTGTATGTTTGTGTGACAGACCGGCTTACCTTTGGAAAATAAATTCTCTATTCTGTCCTAGGTAAAGCACGAGCACTGGTTGAAAATAAATCCGTAGCCTATTGCTTGCCAATTGTTGGAGCCACAGCTGTACAGAGGCTTTGAGGGCCGAGGGCTCAAGGAAAAGCGAAGGCGGCTGTCCTGGCCGCTCTTACTGAGTCACGCCTCCCCATGGGAACCCCACCAGCCCATCCACAGATATTATCACGCTCCCATTCATAAGCACACACTGTTTCAATATCAGCTACGCTTTATAGACGTGCAGCATACACATAAAAAATAAAGAACTGCACACACACACACACACACACACACACACACACACACAAATTGTTCATTTCACCAGCTGACATGCAAATTGTGTATTATGTTATTGCCAGCAGCTCCACAAAGCACAAAATTTGCAGTCACGCCTCTGTTCCTTTGAAATAGTTTGTAAAATAATAATAAAAAGGACCAAAACATAGCGACTGTAGGTTGGGCTAAAACTCCAAGGCCTCCAAATAAGGTAACCTGATGAATACAAACAATACAATGGCAAAACTTCGAACCAAACTGATTTTAAAATATTTTCTTTAAATGTTTCCATTCTTCCCAGCACTCCGATTAACCTATAAAACTTGATCTGTCCAGACCCATCCACCATTTCCCCCTGTCACAGTCTGTTTTCACTTAATGCCAGGCCAGTGTCTTGCCAAGTGTCCTCAAATTGCATTGTTGTATATAAGCTTTACACTTGCCGGAGGTGAAATGCTAAGCACTATACTAGGAGTGTGGAAATCATGGTCCCTTTGGTAAGAGCATGCTCACAGCTATAGCCACTTTACACGCTTCACTAATCCACTGTTACCCCATGAACACAGCAGAGAGAGAGCCAAAATTTCCAAAATTCAACTGCAACTTTTTCTTATTTTACCAGCCAAATTGATTTTTTATCCGTATTTGGCCATTTGGTTGGTTTTATTTCCTGACCTAGACCATAGATTTTAGCTCATAAATATCAAAGGAATCCAGCCCACTTCTGAGAATTTGCTCAGTATCATGAAAATTACTAAGAATAGCATTACGTCTTTTGAGAGAGAGCATAACGTCTCATGGCAAGGTAGAATTAACCAATGTTTTGCACATTCAAAACACAATATTCAAGACCTCGGTTTCCATTTTGTTTAGTCACTAAACGTGCCATTAACAGCGTTCTTTTTCCACACAAATCACACAAAGTGTTTGAGAGGAGCCAGTTTAAAGTCATATCAGATCTCCTTAGATAAGCCAAGCTGACATTTATTCCCAACACACATCACACAGTAAACTACAGCTGACTGAATGTGCGGTTTGCGGAGTGCAGTGCTATTACACAGGCAGACACCCACCACATCATTTATCCTACCCATAAATCAGCTCTCTGCTCTATTGTACTACCTACTCCTCTTGTCCCAGCGGATCTCACTGACATATCATTATATTTCATATACCTTCACCAAAATAACCTCTACTGAGCCTAAAAGCTTAGGACGTGTGAGAAGAACTCGTTCTGTCTGTCTGTCTGTCTGCTCAGCTGAGGCTTTACATTTTTTGTATTCGGAGATAAGGGCCATATATTCTTTTTAATAAGAAACAATTACAATATATCACTGTTATTTTACTGCTTACTATTTTGTCTGTGCCTGATGCTGTGGATGAGTAATGTTTGGGATTCATATAGCTGACCATCTCTTCGTAACAAGTCTAATCTTAGGCCTGTGTGCCTGTGATACATCACTGCAGGTGAGAGTGTCTGCAGAATGAGGACGTACTGTAATAATGAGGATAATTGGGGGGCAGAGCTGACGCTGAGAGTGCATCAAGCTCCGGATTTTTTTTTTCTTTTGTGCTGCTCAACTTAAATAATGCAGCACCCTTCCCTGAATTTCCACCACCCCCTTCAAAAAAAGAAAACACACACACACACACTAACACACAGTCGTGTTTCCATCACTTCAGAGGACATTACATTGACTTACATTCATTTCCTGGAGATTTATCCTAACCTTAACCCTAACCACTACCTGCCTAACCCTAACCCTAACCCTAACCTTAACCTAACCCTAAAGTTATCTTAGCTTTAAATCAAGTCTTCACCCTAAAATTAATGATTTTCACTTATGGGGACTTGCTTTTTGTCCCCATAAGGGAGGCGAGTCCCCACAACATGAGTGTGTAAACAGATTTATGTCCCCACAACATTAGCAATACCTAGTACACACACACACACACACACACACACACACACACACACACACACACACACACACACTCACACACAACCTACTTATACCCGGCTCTTCACTATATCTTGAAGCTGGACATCTTCTGTGATACTACATGGGAATATTTCATTTGGAATCTGTGACTCGTCCTCCTTTTTCAGCTTCTAATAGTTTAAAGATTTCAACTCTCAAAAGGAGGCAAAAACAAATGTCACACAACTTTGAAGTATATGTGTCTAAAAACTGCAAAGTTAATGCAGAATTATTTGTAACTCACCATTTGAAAAATGGTAACTTATTCATAAATGTTATTTCATTGATGCTGAGTATATTTGTACATACACTAACCTTTTTAAAGGGGGGTATTTCTATCATTTTTCACAATTTTATGCAATGAAATGTCTAAAAATTACAAATGTGACATTTCAGTTTAAGGAAATTATGAGTAAATATTCATGGGTATGTTTTTTTCCAGGGCTCCTCTTGCACCTCGAAACTAACACACGATTTTGGAGACACTGATCAATTATTAATGAGCCAGCAGCTGCTGATTCGCTGGTAGTACTGGTGGTCCCAACCTCCTCTCTGGCATTAACGAATGGCTGTGACTCAAGAAGGACTGCTATAGCACAGGCGGGCTGATGCAAATTTAAGTCTCTGGATGACTGGTTGATTTTTAATGAGGCACTGTTGTGACATAACCACGAAGGCCAATTCGGACGGGTGACATCATTCCCCACAGAGATTCTTGTTAAGCAGAAAAAGAAGAGCACCACCACCATCTTTTAACACCATTTAAATAACATCCTAGACAGCAGCATTCATACCAAAACTAGGAAGAAACTATTATATGTAATACCCCTGCCGCGTTTAAATATATATTTTTATATTTTCACACAAATGTGTCAATTTGCACAGCTTAACCATAACCACAGTCCTTAACAAGTGCAGCGAGTGCAACAGCTGAGCATGGAAATGAGACATTTATGTGACTGGAGGATTGGAAAGCACAGCCAAAGACAACATGACATCATTAAAGATGGGAAAAAAATGAGTGAGTGCTATATGTGAGAAGATTCTGAGGAGCAGGAGCTGGCCGGGGTCATGTCTGTGGGGAGTAGAGATGCTGTTAATAAGGCAAGTAAGGGGGCTGAGCAATGCTTGGGTCCCCGAGCAGCAGGGTGCTGAATCAAGGCTCTGTGGAGAAAGACAGGAAGGCAGTGCAACAACACTCAGGCCTGTCTGGAGCAGACACGCTGTGTACCTCTTCACTTAGCCAGCACTCAACTGCTGATTCAAGTGACAATGCCACAGAGAGAGAGAGTAGAAGGGTGATAAAGCAGTAGAGAGGGTAAGAGACTGTCAGCGCTGGAGAGAAAGAGAGCGAAAACTCGCAATTTTAGCGGAGGTGAGAAAGTACAAGGACCAATTTATTCTCCAAACTGTGAAAGCTAAAATGAAGAAAAATAAATAGGGCTAACGCTGACTAATATGTGGAAAGGTTTTAAAAATCCACAGATTTTTAATGGGATCTTGACACTGAACTTTAAAAAAATAACTTAGCATACGAAGTTAAATGTTTTATTTTTCTTTCTTTCTCTCAGCTCTCTCCCACATGTACTTGCTCTCACCTCCCCCCCTCCGCCTGCCCGTGCCTCCCCCATTATTTCTTCACTCTCCCTTGCTCTCTGTGTGTCTTCCTGTCTCCACTTTGAAGAGCAGCGGTGTGTTTGTTTGAGAGGCTCTTGCATCACGCCTGTTTGTTTAAGCTGCAGATGACGCTGGAGACAAAGCGGGCCTGTCTCTGTAGACTGGCCCGGCTATAGCCTGCGGTTGCCAACAACACAGGACTCCCTCTACCTCTCTCCCTCTCTCTCTTCCTCTCTCTCTCAGCCTATCTCTGTGTCTCTCTCCAACTCTAACAAGGGAAATACAGTACATTGAGTTCAGTAAGAATTCCTACAAGCACACCAGAGTGCTAAATACTCCCAGTGCACCTTCGCTTGGTCCCATAGATAATGTGAAGTAAAAACACAATCACCTTCAATCAGTAATGCCATATGAGGCGGATGATTCTAGGGGCCCACGACTGAAAAAGGCCCTCAGAAAACCTTTTTCTTTCTTTAGCCATTTATGAACATGATGACCAAATAGGTATTAATGGGGTGTTTTACTTACAGTGAAGTAATACAAGCATTGTTTTGTGTAACTGTTTTTTTTTTTGTTGTTTTTTTTCAGCCACTGTAATGCAACTGTCAAAAATGAGAGTCAGTATGGTGACTGGCAGTGTAATATATTATAGTTAATCACTCCTTATTATGAGCACTGCTATGTACGTGCTATAGCAACAGTTAATAAAAATGTACGTATTTACAAATCAAAGTAAGCAAAATGGTAGTGACTGAAGTTATGGTGATGTGATATGATGATAAATGGTATCTTTTTGGTTATGAGGTTGGATAGGACTCAGAGAGGAGTGTGGAAGTGGAGGAAACACTGAGCGACAGCAGGAGCAGTCTGGATGATGAGGAGGGAACAACTGAAGTGAGGAGTACAGGGAAAAGAGAGGGACAAAGGGAAGAGCTAAGACAGAGTTGGGATGCTGAAAATAAACAGCATGTTATGTGGAAGGCTACTGCCATGTTTGCACCATTATGGAGCCTGCTTTTGTACTTACATTAACTATAATTGGTATGCTTTTTCCTTAGAAAGCTGATGCTGATTTAGGCATTTTGTTGATATCAGATAGTTTTGTATCAAATCGTAAATTTTACACAAATGTTTGCATGCATGCCTGGATATTAGGCATTTTTACATAACTCGTTTTCACTAAATGCTGGACAGTAAGTATTGGGACTACAAGAGGGCTGCAAACCAACAAAGGTAGAAGCATCTACAGATTTGAAGAGGTTGGCTGGGTTCTGCATGTATGATTACAGCTGTTGCACAGGGTTGGGGATAGCAGGGCCCAAAGTGATATCCCTTCATGAGGCCCAAAATCACTGGTGGCACAAGTCATGGCCAGTTAAGCTTCAACTTAACACCACAACACCCAGACCTAACACACCAGTTAAGTATCAAGAGAACAATTTCTAGGCAGTGTATTGTTATCTATAAAGAAAGTAAGGGCTAAAAAAATAGCCTAATCTGGATCATGGTGTCTAGCAATAAAACACTGTGCAGAGTCTTTACCTCGAGCTATTCAAGAACACCTGCAGCCACAGTCTTAGCAAGCACCTTGAGATCCGTACCTACACATGATAAGCAATAGAAGTGGAATTTATTTACCGCAGCATTATAAAAGAAAATGCCTAGCACTCTGATTTCACACTCACAATAGGTTGTGGATCAAAGCCCTGCTATCAGCAGTCAACACTATTCTCTCAAATCGACATTTTGAGAGGAATCACACCGTAACCTCTACTGTGCATGTTATTTTTTCAGATGCATCGTACATAAGCAAATTTCAGCACAAATGTGCACTCGCACACAAACATAATCAAAACCACAACACATCAACATGTAGAGGGCAAGAGATGTTTTTCTACCGACCCTGTGCAACAACAGTGCAGACAAAAGGGGAGGTCAAAGGTTAAGGACACAAACGCTCTGTCAAGGTGCTTATTCCTGTTCGCTTTGGTCCCTGAAATGGTCTGAATGAGCTGTCCTTTTATTGACAGGCCTTAAAGCAAAAGGCAGTGGTTGCTAGATAGTGTGAACACAGATATGTGCAATCCAACTGAATAAAAGAGAAACCTGTCACAGCAGAACTCTACCTCTGAAAAAAGTCTGACCTTTCAATACCTTTTAATACAGTGTTTTGTTACGCTACACACATCTGTAGGGAAACCTTTACTGCTATACTCTAGATATAACAAACAGGACAAGGGGACTTCAATAAAAAGAAAAATATTAGCTGCTTGTATTGATTTCTTTTAAGGTTTCCCCATCCCTTTTTCATTCTTTCTTTGTTTCTTCCTCTTGCTGTGCATGCCCCTCAGCCTTGTGTTCACCTGACAAGAGTGAAATTGATGTTAGATGTGTACCCCTGGGGGCCTCCCTTTGCTCGTTGCTCAGGTGAAATTTTCTCCAAATATTTTGTCATTTGCCTCCACTGATGGACAAATTCACAGTGAAAACCAGGGAGGCCTCTTTCGTGTGTGTTGCAGACACTCAGCTAGTGTACCAGTGAACTACAATGTAAATGGAGAAAAATCCACTGCCTTCCACAATACAGATTTTTTTTAAAAATATATCATTTACACGTAGGCCTGGCTACTGGCAAGGACCTAATGATATAGTGCATATCACAATATATGGGCCACAATATAATCTGTATCTGTACATTGCATTCAACAGAATTGACTGAAAATGTTGATGGAAAAAGAGCTTACAACCTAATGCATAGCAGCTGGGTAGACCAATAAAATATACAACATATCACGAGATAAATCGGCTGACAAACTCACTCGATTCCCATTCCAATTAATTAAAACAGAATTAGCACAATGCACTTACTTAACATGAAATATGAAGTGCATAAACCATGCATACACTGATAGTCTCGGCAATGGCCAATTTAGAGTGATCAGTTCACCTGACCTGCATCTCTTTGGACTGCGGAAGGAAACTGAAACACCCAGAGGAAACCCAAACAAACACAGGGACTGAGATTCCAAACCAGGGCCTTCTTGTTGTGAGGTGGCAGTACTACCCAGTAAGGCTTATTATGACATTTAATTGGAGAAATCCATTTTTATAAGATATAACAATAACTTTGACTATTTCCCTCCTGGCGTTGTGCAAACCTCCAAACTAAAGGCACATTCAGGCATTACTTTGTAGCCGTCTAGATACAGGCTGTACCTCACACTGCTGCTTTAAAAGTAACACCAATACAGCAATTTTGATAGTGATTTGAAGTGTGAAGCTGTGTGCTGATGGGGAGATGGTACCGAAAGATGGCACATTTTTCAGTACTTGCTAGTATTGATGCGAGTCAGCCAATACCTGAAAAGAATTGAATTTTTATACCTAGCTCTGGTAAAAGGATACTCCATGCATCAATAGCACAGCGGCACACACACAAGCTTGCTTCATACCATCCTTGCCACCTTCTCTGTGTATACACACTGCCTCTATCATAGCATCTAATTAAAACAATGGAGACAGTACCTTCTACAAATCAATCAAAGAGTATTCCCTGTTGCAGTTCTCTGTCTCCTTTTGTGGTGCCTCTCCCATGACTTCCAGAGAGGAGTCATTCCTTTCTGACACCAGGCTCCATTATCAAAGCTTATTTCATGTAGAGACAAACTAAATCACACACTGCACTGGAAGAGGTCTACTTTAATGGCACAATCTAATTTACATTACCAAATCCTATTAACATAAATAAGACACTGATGGGTTGAAACTCCTGTTGCCCCCCAATCACAGAGTACCTTCAAACTGTGACGAGGAGGGAAAAATATGGGGAAAGTGCGGTATGTGTTTTAGATCGCTCCCATCTTGTCAACACTTCAGACCCAGGCTGTAAAAACAGTTTGACGGCCCCGACTCTGACCGCCACCTGGCATCTGCAGATTCTGGGAGCTGGTCCCCGCCTCCATCTCCCCCTCAAAGCTGTGGTGAAAGAGTCGTTCCCCTCCTCTCCTCATGTCCCACCTCTCCTCCTCATCTCCTAAAGGGGCCTCCTCCGTCTGTCAGCCTCAGGGAAAGGATACCTGTGTCCGCAGGCCAGTAACGTGGCAACCGAGTAAAAAGGCCTTCATGTCTGTTGCACGGCAGGGTGCTGGCATTTACTTCCCCCGTCCACCCCCAGCTTCGTCCCCAAGGCCCCTGGCCCCACCCTGGGGCCTGAAAGAAATCCACTGTCCCTGCTTTCTCAGCTGCCTCCCTCTTCCCGAGCTAAAAAAAAAAAAAAGAGTATTTCACAAAAGAGAGAAAGAGAACTTCCTGTCCTTTTGTTCAGTGTGCAGGCCAGAGGTGCTGCTTACTGTGCTCTGCTGCTTAATAGCTGCATGCAGACCAACACATACTTTTAAAGGGAAAGAGAAAGTAAACCACTGCAATTTGCTCCTTATTAATTTGGCTGCACACAAGCAAATGTACAGCAAGAAATGTAGACACTGCAGGTCATACATTCCTCATGCATTCTTGCATGCATTCATGCATTCTTCTTTTAACTGAAGACAAAGACACGTGAAATGACAGGAAAAGAGGTTAGATTAGATTTAATAAGTGGGAAGTGCCTTTTAGGGGCCATGGAGGATGGGCTTTCAACAAAATCTATCCCTCTACAGCAGGGCAGATGTTGGACTTGGACTTGGAGGCTTCCCTTTCTGAGACTGAGTGGATTTTAACAAGAAAATCTAACTTTCATCTATTTTTCACATCTGTTTTGTATATATACATGTATAAGGCAGACGGTATCGCATCAGAGCCACTCTTTGACCAGCTGTTTTGTGCCGCATGGTTTGTGGGGATGATTTCCTCCAAGGTTTTAAATGGCTTGCATTCTGACTAAAGATTCAAGTGAGGCCACATGATTATGACAAAATGATAATACTGGTTATTAAAATAAATTAAACAAGTAACATAATATTAAATGGACCAACAGCAACCCAAATCCACACTTTATAAAGACCTATACTTGTTTGCTGCTATCTTGATTAAAACCCAAAAATCTCTGAACAACAGTCAATGATCAGGAGAAGGATTTTCCTCTCTAATGCTAAGCCTATAAATTCTCTTCCGCTCTGCCAACTGCTGTGTTTTTCCAAATATGCTCAATATGGTTTCTCTCTTTCAGTCCCACAAGAGCAGCCTGCGTCTTTATCTTAAGATTTGTTTTGGTCAAATGTGCGTGTTGCACATCCAATAATTTGATTTGACATGCATGATGGAAGCCCTTGCTATAGCGAACTGGGCCTTTTAGGGAATTTGAAAACGTTATTATTAATAATGGAAAGATAAAATTGTGATATTGTTATTCAAACAAAATCTCCATTCTGAATTAAACAGTAAAAACTCATACAGTCAACATAATCAATGACAATTATGAGTTGCTGCAGCCTTTGTGTAAGCACACCTTGGTGTAAGCACAAAAGCAGTCTTGTGATATACAGTAATCCTACATAACCTGCTTCTCACACTCATGATTTAACTTTCCCTGCTCGGAGGCAGAGCTGTCCTTATGCTTCCTACTGAGTATTTCTCCACTGCACAGTGCGACGAAACACTACCTCCAGAGGCAGGGAGAGGTGTCGTACTTATAACCTTGCTTTGAGGAGGTGCTTACCTCACCATCTTGTGGAGTTCTCGGTGACAGAGGGAGAAGGTCTCGCCCAGAGTGAAGGAGCCAGTGGTGAGCTCATCGATCAAAGACTGGGAAATGTCACAAGCCTAGTGCCTACAGTCTCCATGTAACACTGACTCCTGCTGCTGCTACACCTCACAGGCCATTAAAATAAGGGTTAAACAAGGAAGCCCAGCTACCATAATTAATCAGCTGATCAGAGTGTTGCTTAAAGGGATATGACACCCATTTTGCATTAATTTACAATGGGTATTTTACTTTCAAAATGGCTATTTTTAGTAAAAGTGGCAGTAACTACACAGTTACTGTAATTTACCTTGTTTATTGAGTCCCCCCTGAGTTCCTTGTAGCAGCTATCTATATATTTATTACTCCAGCCAATGCTAATTCAAACAAGCTCTGTAGCCGACTCAAAATTTTATTTCTAGCAGAATCCAAGAGACAGCTGTGCATTTTCAGTGAAAGCGTATGACAAAAATTAAAATGTCAAAACCAACTTCGATTGCTCTGCTATCATTCTAATAGAAGCTGAATCAATTGTCATGTCTCTACAGTCACAATTTATTCTTTGCCTCAAATGTCTCTCTCTTTTTTCTTTCTCTATTTCTTTGTGTTTGCTTTACTTTTTTCCTACTTTACCTTTAAGATATGGAAATTCTGCCAGGAATTTAACATGGAAATTGTATTCTGTCACCACTTAATAGCAAGGTAAGGAATCATTTGCAAAGTTAAAAAAGACTGACATATCCCTTTAAACCGTCCCACAAACAAATCCAAAGCTCGGATTAAGACAGTCACCTTTAATTAATGGAAGGTTGGTTCACCTACTGGATGATGATCTACCTTTAAAAATAAGCATGGTGTCCCAGTCACTGCGACTCTATCCAATCAAAGAGCTTACCACAACGGGACTTCTTTTCTCTGTTTACTTAAAGGTAATGCATCCAATGGCTATTGCATAATGCCATTTCCTTGCGGAAGACATGCGTTAGAAAAGCACAGAAAAAAAATAGGAGCGAAAGACTGATGATGCTAGTCTCCTCTCCAAGCCATTACCTAACTGCAAGAGACATTAAAGTGAGGAATACGTGGATTGTTAAGCAATTCAAACCCATCACTAGTATACCGTATAGAATATGGCAGAAAAAGCACACCCTAACTACTTTAGTGCAAACACAAGCTTTCCTAAAGATATAAATACACCAACAAGAAGACATATTTTCTAAGCGACTAAGGATGACTGAAAACGCCATCTCTCCTTTGTAAGCAACAATCTATGTTCAGCGTTCATGTGTTAGAGGAAATATTAACTGGTATTAACTGAGCATGAGAACACAAATAATTTCAGCATTTCAATGTGTGTTAGGAGTTTTTCACATGAAGTGCCCAACAGGGGGGACAGTGCAAAAGCTCTGTTTTCCTCCTGCAGTTAAAGCATATTTCGAAGGTTGCCTGTTGTTAGATGAGATTCACTGTTTATTGTTTTGATCTCTTCTAAATGCGCAGATACGGGGCAGACTCCAGCTCCGGCTGCTTCAAGTCTCTTCTCTGCACCTCCACAAACATACACCTCGACTAACAAGACAAACCTCATCCACATAAATCCAAATCCACTTTCTCTATTGATCTCACGGTAATTGCCTCTGCAACACAGGTGAACCAGGATGCTTCCCATACTGATGCAATGGAAGAGATTTTCACACACATCGATATCAAAGCGCAAGTCTACCTGGTTTTATCAAGAGATAGTCATGGACGTGGGCCAGTGCTGAGCAATTACTCCAAACTCCACTTGTGGATCTACATGCAGCATCAGTTCCCACCTCTCTCCTGTCCTTGTCATTCCCCAATACGCCGTCCTTTGTCACAGTTCTTAGACATATTTACATAGATTCTTGAAGAGTATTCCTTGTACCTTTGCCCAGCAGGAGTGTGCCATCTTCCACCCTACCCAGGAGTATTTTTAATACCATCTGTGCTGTTATGTTACCTTTGTTCATGTGCTCTTCACCCCACTTTCAAACCCTGTGCTGCCTGGGAAGGTCAAATTGTTGGCTGGACCGAAACAGCAGGGCCAGCCCTAAAAACATGAATGTCCATCCATGAGTCACTGAGTGATGGAGTTACACCACTGATCAGCTAAGTGTTGGAGTTTCCTCCTTGGCTTTTGCTCTTACGTCGGCACAAACGTTGATACTGGCCTCAGTACATGGCTCACAAACTATTTCCTGGATTACTCGACACAGGCTTCAAAGCTTCTGCACAGCACATCAAATCACTACTATCCAGACCAAGGTAAGTAAAATGCTTCATTAGTACATTACATATTTACCAGAAATATAAGTTCACGTTACACGACTGTGCTTGGACATATCAGCTGATGTAACGTCCAGGCCTTATTGAAGAAGGTTTATATTCATGGCCGTAGTCAGCTAGGAGAAACCTGAGGTCTGGACCTCAGTAATTATTTCACATAAAAATAAATCAGTGCTTTTTTATTGTATAAATAAGAAGGGCTTAAAAAACTGCTATACAGTACAGCTGGTGTTCACAGAGCCAGAGAGTAAAGTTTACTTTGCGCGAAGACCATGTCTCTCCATTTTGAGTATGCTCCAGAGACTACAGAGCTGTTTTGTGTGTGTGTGTGTGTGTGTGCCTGTGTCCATGTTCAGGTGTTTTAGTGCCTTCTACCTTGCTAATCTGTTAGCCTTTGGCCAACATATGTCCTTACAAGAGTGAGATGAGCCACGCTTGTTCCAAGGTGCAGTTGAAACCTCTCCAGGGCTGACACAGAACTTCTGCTCAGCTTGTCTCCGTCTAGACCAACTCCAGCACGCTGTGACAGACCCCACCCAGGTCTGCCCACACCTGTGAGCTGCATGGAGCCACATATCTCTTGTAAACCAAGAAAGCTGGTTTTACACAGGATTTTTTTCTCCCCCTTGGACTACCTGCTAAAAAAAAAAACAGGTGACACCGTTTACATTAAGAGAAATCCCATATCGCGTATTTCACCTACAGATTGGTGTCGCAATCTTCCAACACATCTGAAATGCAGCATTTTATCTAATGTTCCACTCTGGTGATCTCTCATTTGAACTACGAAAATAAATCAGAGATTAGGATTTATTGGTAATTTTTCACATTATGCAGGTTAAACTCATACCAAGATTAGGATTGCCTAACCAAAATGCAGAGCATGTTCTGTGTCATCTCTTCTAGGCAGGCCACAAATCAGCCAGTGAGCGGTTTACACCGATGGTGATCAGAGCCGAAGCCGATAATTATCTGAGACAGTTCCAGGGTTCAGAACACAGGACTTAAATGCCGGGTTAACCCATTAACACTGACCGGAAGATGGTTGTGGGATTTTAAGTGGGCTGAATGATACTTAAAAAAAAAAAATTCTATAATATATAAATTCTACAGATATTGCAATTGAAATTAGAGTCAACTTTTTGGTAAGAATAGTCATTTTTGTATTACAACTTTTATTTTCACTGAAAAGGTTAATAAAATGATGATGGTGTGATTTTTGCTGGCATCTGTACCAAATAAATATGTTTCCGTCTTACAATTTGTAGGCCAGGGCATCTCTGTAGCACTATAATACTTTATTTACAACTGTGTTTGGTCTGTCTATTTACCATTATCAGAAAATTGCAGCTCCTGTGATTTGGATATTACACTTGACCATACTGCGATTTCCATAATATTTCGATTAGACAGACCTAGTTAAAAATGAATGGTGTGAAAGGAATGTAATGTTGTGACATACCATCAGTCCTGACACCAAAATTCGAATCATTCCATGTGAGAAAATCTGAAAAATGTCTTCGGTCTCATTAAACAAAACATATAAAAAGCAAGTAGCAGTATGAAAAAGCTTCAACAGTGGGTGTCATTAAACACTGTTAGGTTACATCATGATATCATAATATGAGACCAGATACTGTCTGGGATTTTGGATATGGTCATATGATAATATGGCATTTAGTGTTATCTTTTCCTGGTTTTGAAGGCTGCATTACGGTAAAAGGATGCAATTTTCTAAACTTTAACTGTTCTAGCTGTTCTGTTATTTGACTCTACCTGTTTGATGATCATAGCCATATTGCCTATCATTGTCTACAGTCTTTTGTGTGTAAACAACTTATGAAAGCACCAAAAGTCATCCCTGCATTGTCATCACTATGTCAACGTTGAGGTATTCAGTCAAAGACAAAGTGATATTGGATTTTGCCCACATCATCATCCAGCCCTAATGCAGACCCTCAAGTTTTATTAATCAAAACAGGATAACAATTTGCTGTAATTCCAATGGCAAAGGTATTGCATTAATAGCTCAGCCACCTCCTAGTCTTATGTAGCACAGCCCTAGTTAGAGTGATGGGGAAGTCTGAGTCTGGGCAAATGCATGCAGAAAAATCCCTGTCAGTTTGGATGTGGCTCTCCATGAGAGGAGGGTGGTCACTGACATTTAATTTGAGGACATCAACAGATAAAGTCACGACAGTAGGAGAAAGGCTAGAGAGAGACTAGAATTTCTGTAATGACCTGTGGTTGAGAGATACGGGATCTAAATCTGAAGGTAGCCTGGATTACACTTTTCAAGCAGATAAACAAATGAGACGTGATAAACGTGGCTTACAGGGACCATTTTGCCTGTGATCTTCTCTCCCTTTCTAGTGCTAGTGTCTCTGAGAAATATGCCTCTAAATTTAGTATCAGATTTATCAAGCCCAGGCAATCCAGGGAAAAGAGGGGCTTGAGAATAGAGAGAGCAAACGCAAGAGAGGGAAGGTTGAAAGAAAGTGAAGGTATCTAAGAGACAGGTGCAGCAGACAGAAAGACGGAGGGTAGTGGAGGAGGAGGGGGGCTCAGTCAGTGAGATGCTGTCCATCACATGCCACATTTAGAATGAAAATACATCTCCACTAATATCCGCCTCCCTCACACACACACACACACACACACACACACACCAGCAAGACACATAAGGAGAAAGAGATGTGAATTTCAATTAAGCGGGTAAGGAAATTAAACTAGTGTTAGAGTTATAAAGTCAACCAAGCAGATAAAGACTCCAATACTGGGAGGAGGATTGGAAAGATCAGACAGACAGACAGATAGACGGACACACACACACACACACACACACACACACACACACACACACACGTGCTCGTCCAAATACTATGCAATACAAAGCCAGATAGCAGAGAATAGCATGAAAGTCAACGTAGGTCAGGTGTAAAGCTCCGCCTCCTCTCCTTTCCTCTCCTCTCTTTTCTTTCCTCACGGCAACAATCGGTGATGACAGGCCAAATATTCTCAACCTGGCACTTTCATTTGTTTTTCTTGATCAACTGTGACCCTTCTGGGTGCCGAATGGTCTCGTTTGGATGGAGCATTTACATGGGATGCAAATTCTCCAAAAAAGAAGAAGACGAAGAAGAAGAAGAAAAAAAAAAAGGCAAAGCACCTCATTGAAGCATTGATGCTCCACCGAGCCGGGGACTCTCTCTTTGGCCCAGTGAAAGCTCTTCCATGTTGTGTCAGCATAAAGCAGCATAAAGCACTCAATGTCACAACAATAGGCACACCTTAATGTTTCAAAAGCCCAAGATTTCTCCGGCTAAAGTTGCCTGCATGCACTGCAGGCATCACACGTTCAGGCGGATTTAATATTCATTCGGTGGATGCCATCCAAATGAATACTAAACATCTTGCCAACTGATATTCATCTGAGGTTGGTGTTTATTCATTTACCAATATACACATCTGCTCAATATTACATGGGAGATTAACTAGTTCCATAGGAAGGATTTATCTGAGCATAAAGTCATCATGCACCTGCACTCCCTAATGACATATGCAGGGTCTCCCCTCTTAGTCAATTAGTCAACTAAGTGGTTGTTACAGTCTCATTCCACAGAGGTATTTTTATTCACTTATTTATGTTTCTCTATGTTGTATAAGTCCATTCCTGGAAAACCATTATCTCCTTTCTGGGGTCACACTGTGTTAGGGATGTTCATTTTCAAAGATTATTTAATTGTGTGGCATAATCAATCAAAGCAATTAATTTAACAAATTTATCAATTTTTAGAGGGTCTACCCATATTTTATACAAAGCATGTATGGATTAATAGGTTGTAAATGTGTGTACTCATTTGCCAAAAGTTAATGAGGAAAGGAGGTGAAAATAATTTGGAGTGATATAAATGCAAAGCGAACAGAAGGTCAAAGTTGGACTAATTAAAAGTGCTATAAAATTGCCCTGTGCTATAAAATTGCTGCATGTAGCGATCCATTACAAAAGACAAAATGGTCTTAGGCGGTAGCAGAAAGGAAATGAATCTGTCAACTTTTTTTTGTTATTGTGTGGTAACACGGGAGAAAATGAAGTCACAAACTAGCGGTAACAAACAGTAATTACTTTGCAGTATTTACAAACACAAGAAAGCTTTACTGTGTGTGTGTGTGTGTGTGTGTGTGTGTGTGTTTTTAATGCAAGAATTATTTTCATGAACCAAGGTGTAAACACTGGCACAAGTTAATGCATAATGACACTGGGGAGTGACCAGCAGATGTTTGCTAACTTCTCGAAAGCACAGCAGTGGGACACCAGTAAAATTGGTTGGATTGGAAGGAATAAATTACCAATAGGTGTGGGAGGAGCTGGTGTCAGTCATGTCCAATCAAATCAGCTTCCTTCATTCCCCTTAAAAGTAGTCTGCTCTCCGCCATGAGGACCTGAGAGTTTTGTAATGAATGAGCAAAATGAAGACTGGCTATACCAATAGAGTTTCTCCTAAGAAGTAATTGAAGTCTGTTTCTCAGATGTCCATTGATGTCTAGTTGTAAGATGTGAGTATACAACAACACTGCAAATGCACCCCCAAAGCACAAAAAATGCCCCTTTGAGGCTGAATTCACATGGTTGGAAATACTGAAATGTCCAGTTTCACACTGGAAGATAATAATTCACACAAAAAGCTCATGTGCAGAAACTTTGTGGCACAATAAAATGTGTTTCCTTATTTTTTTTAAGATAAGTAAATTAAGAAGTTTGGATTTTCTTAGTCATTGGCTTTGTTCACATGGCCAATTAATGCCACCACTGCCAATACTGAGACTTAACACAACAGCCTGGGTAAGCCGTTTACATAATTTCCCCCCCAAAAAATAATACAACTGTTTGTCTTGGTTTGTCACATTGTATCATGAGTAAAAAGTATGAATATTTAAGAAATATAAGACATTGGGGTTACATGACTAATATTAAATCCTGCACACTAGTAACTCCATTCACACATCTCACAAGACAAATTACTGTAACATGAATAAAGCATGTTACAATAATAAGGATGAGCTGGAACAGCCAATCCAAGAATATCCAAAATGGACTTAATGACATTTGGATATTCTTTTAAGGATCGATAATGCACATTAATTACTTCAATTACTTTCTAGTGTCAGTTAGTTAAAAAGCAACTAAAACAGCCTAAAAAAACACTAGTTATTGTTCCTCATTTTGAACTGACAATGCCTAATATTTGTGATTGTGGCGTGGATGGTTTGGTCTAATGGGTTAAAATTGCCTGAGCTCCATGGGTTACGCACTTCAATCACCTATGCATCATGCCCAACCAAGATCCGCCCCTATGGTGGCAGGCAAACAAAAAGAATTTCCAGGCATTCAGTGAACTATTTTTGTGCCGGCACATGGCAGGACTTTGAGCCAACAAAGTGGTGTTTTAGTCAGGTGTGCAGTTCTGTTTCTTTTTGTTTGTTATTTGGCTGTACTCCTTTGGTATTCTGATGACTTCCTGTGAACTTGACTGCATCTGTGTGGGAGGAAAGGTGCAGCAGAAGGTGTGTCACTTCAGTTCCAGGCACAGTCACATTCTGTGTCCTATATACGCCTTTACCAAGCAATGGCTATGTGATAAAGTCCCTCTCAAAGACTAACCAACCCTTCTGGTGGATGATATGTTAGCCAATATGACTTTGATATAAATCTCTCAAACAGGAGAAAGTAATTCAATCTGACTGTCAGTATGTACAGTGACGCAGGGAATGGGGATTTTAGAGGAAGCCGCATCCTCTGTAGATGTCAAGGACTGGCTGGCGGATGGCCCCCATCCCGTAGCCAAGCTGCCCCTGTGGTTCACTGCCAACCTCTCTTTGGCTTTTTGCCTAATATCAATTAACCATTTCATACATTGGGCAATGGTTCTCCTAGGACCAGAGCAACACGGTAACCAAATACGTAATACCCTCCCATGCTAATTTAATTGAAGTTGCCATATATTTGCTCCTGGCGATTTTGCACCCCCTGCACAAGGACATTTTCCTCTTAGGAGATGCTTTTGTGGCGGACCCGCTCCATCACAAAATTGTCAGCACGCCGTGGCACAGAGCACGTCGCATTTAAAGCCACAAAAATAACAAACAGCAGACACCGCATCCTGTGCACCACTGTGAACAATTGTCTGCGCTTTGTGCCATGAGCTGCTGGTTCACAAAAATAGAGCCCTTAGTGCCCTGTTTTTCTGCCACCTCTGTGCCCGAGAGGCGTCTCAACGTGTTGATATTCTTGTTTTCCTTCACACAAACTGGCCTCTGTCGTTTCTTTCATCGCTTTAAGATCTGATCAGGCCTACTGATGTATTTAATTAGCTATTAAATGCTTCTTGGCTACTTCAGAGATTTTCGGGAACTAAAAGTAACTTGCTACTGCTGCCTTCAAGTGCTGTTGGAAATATCATTTATAAATATCATACAATTAAATCTGTAGTTGCACCTTACTGAACGATATTGATATACTGTATACTTATTTCAGTTTCTGTTCATTTTTCAGTTTTACTCCTTATTCATTAAGCATGGAGCTTGGAGGCTACTCTCTGACTCCCCTGTCTATGTGAATTGAGTTTAGACTTGCTGTCAAATTGTGTACAACCACAACACACAAGGAGGACAGTATAGTTAGTGTGGAGGTGATATGCTACTATGTAAATGTTTCCCATAAACCTATTAATTGTCTTGGTGTTGAAGACACAACAGCTAAAAGTTATACTCGCTATTAATATTCTTAGAAAAGATGTATAAAGACATGTTTTCAGTATATGACCACTGTTGGCTAATACATCAGTTTAAATACCAATTACCTGGTTTACGCCCACTTACTGCTATTTGCTTGCTTCAGCTGCTTGTGTACTTGTGTGTGTGTGTGTGTGTGTGTGTGTGTGTGTGTGTGTGTGTGTATCTGTGTGTATGTGTCTCTGTGTGTATGTGTGTGTGTGTGTGTGTGTGTGTGTGCGTGTGAAAAGCTGAAAATGTTGCTACCACAGCTGTAACTTATTTAAAGGTCAAAGTTAATTAGCTGATCATACAATGATCATCTGATATTTTCTTTGCATATCATATCTCTCCTATGCATTTTGCATTTTCCATATAATCATGATGCTTACTCTCTGAACATTATCAGCCCCACATATTACATAAAAACATATATAACAATATTTTAGTAATTTTCTCACTGATTCTAACTTATGTTTTACAGCTGAACAATTGCTTAAATTTTTGTGAATATTTCTAAATTCAAGGACCATCTATCTACCGCCCATACATCAAAAGCCACTATAAATTATGGAAAGCACACATGAACCCAGCACAATTTTATCCAGATATTAAAGTATGATGTGGTCGACACTGCTTCCAATGAAATGACGTGAGCCAACATATCCACAGCATAATAAGTGAATGGTGTGAGGAAGAGAAGGGTCACAGCTGAGGACAGAGGGAAAGATGCTATGTAGAGGAACGGTTAAGCTCTTCACAGCCCTGACTTACAGGCAGCAATATGATACTGCATTCTTCGTGTCCAACACTTTTTTTTCCTGCAGGGAGACACACTGTGACAGATGCAAAAAGATACCTGGTCAAAATAAAAATGACACTTCAGCTCAGGGCAGGAATGACAACAAGATACTGATTTTATTGCATCTGCCTTTGGCTTATATCTACAATAAAATAAATAAATAAATAAAATAAAAATACTGAGTGACTGACTAAGCACATAACACTAGTCCCTCCCTTCCCAGGCCCAAGTTGGACTCCGTTTCTAGGATGCACCTTAATATCAGCACATCATCGGTATCAGCCGATATTGGCTTTAAAATGAAATACTGGTATTGCCCCAAAATTAAAATTTCTGCTGATATGACATGCCGATATGTGAAATAGGTCAAATTTGCTCCTGGTTGTGGCTATTGTCAGGATTGTCTCAGAGGCAGCATCATCCAGGCCTGTTTACTTAGGCTGAATCTTACAGTTTTGCTTGAGAGAAAATATTTTATATAAAAACAGATATGCCATATTTTACACAACCAAAGTAGTTTTCTTAGTTTGACCAGTGAATGCGTGCAGCTTTAAAAGCAGTGTACTTTATGTCTGCGTCTGTCAGTGGGCCATCACAATAAGAGCATGCATGACAATATGTTAATTTCACTAAAGGAGAGACTTGATTTTCTCTGCAATTAGGTGCAAAAAAAATGTATATATTTGTATCAGCATCAGTAATCGACCAAAAGAGTTGGAAAATATCGGTATATCAGACGGTGCATCCCAGTTCCTTGCCCCTGACGAGAATGACAAGGCAGGTAAGGGCTTACAGTGGAGCAGTATGGCTTTAGCATCTGTCTGCCATCCTGTCCATCCTTTCTATTCTCTTCTGTTCTGGCTCAGCTCTCAGATTCTATCTGGTGTCTCCTATTACCCACAATGCCATGCAGATTTTCTGGGCCACTGGGGCCATTCGGGAGCCATTAAGCAGTACCTGGACAAAGCACAGTCTCAACAGTGGGCTTTTAGTGACTCCCAGATCAGGTGGGGATCATAGTAATACAGTGATGAGGGTACGGGTGAGCTGCTGTGCGTTTTCATTCATGTTGTGTGGTAATATTTGACTTCGCAATCTGTTACAGTAACTTTTTTAACTTCTCTTTTATTGCACCTCCTCATAATCTGAATGTGAATGAGCCAAACCCAATTATTAAATCACACACACACCCCAGATCTGTTTTTATCATCACTTGCCACAAATGATGTCGCCTCCTGCATCAGAAATTGTTGAAACTTTTAAGGCCATTAGGCTGTTTTTTGTTTTGTTATTCTTTTAACTTTCAGGTGGATTTATGTTAAAAATTTGAGCATTTAAAATTCAAAATTAAAACTCAACTTTTGAAAGGAAACACATACATGTCGGACAGCACTTTTCTAATGCCAAAAAAAAAAAAAAAAAATCATATTCGAAGTGCTCTCAGGTAATTACTCCTGTCGACTGGCAGATATTTTGACAGTTTCAAGAAACTCTGCAAAAAAAAGGTTTCAGAATCAAGAATGAAAATAGAAATATCACTGTCACCTAGGTGTTAGATATGGGGATGGGGGGGGTGAAACACAAAAGTAATATGACACATTACTCTTCTGGGAGTAACAAGTAAAATAACAGCCTTAGTAGCACTGCTGTGGTCTGGAAGGAATGTTTTTGTTTTTGTGTTTTTTTCGTGTGTTTTTTGTTTGTTTGTTTGTTTGTTTGTTTGTTTGTTTACACAGTAAAACACAGTACACAGTTACATGAGGAAAATGAAAACAAACTAAAACTTAAATTTCGAAACGTACAATTATAACACAAAATGTAGTTCTGTTTACTGCTGGTTGGTTCTTGTCTGTGCAGTCAGATTATTATTAAGCACTATAAATAATTATTAGAGTGTTGCTGTGCTTAGCCAACAGTGTGAAAACAGTAATAACAGTAAGAAAACCATTAGAGTGATGGCTTGAATACAATGGCAAACCATCACCACAGACCTCTAGTATGGCTGAAAGTGATGCAATACAGTCCAATAAAACATCAAAATTAGTAGCACTGTCAAATATTTTCATACACCCACTGTATTCTTCATCATATACCAGTACAACATAATAGTCATAAAATCAAACACTGGCCAACAACCAAACATGCAGCATGCTAAAAGCACCAGCATGAATACAGTGACACACAGCAAACAAGCACTACACCCAGGGGGAAAAAAAATAACACAAGCTATGGCCACCACTATTAACCATGCTACCAACAATGGCACAAGTAATGACATGACAGGCTTGTGTTGCTGGAAAAAATGTCATCCTGAATTGGAGGCTGATGCCACAGGAAAACAGGACAGCACATAAAAACAACAGAGCGTGAAACTGTCACACAACGTCAAACTGAGATAGAGCAATCTGGCTCGCAAGATTCCAATAAACTTAATCTAAAAAGATAACTAGGCCCAATCACGGCAGCACGCCGCAGTGTGGCAGTCATACAGTCCTCCAATCAGACAGACACATCCAACACAGAATTATCAGACTACCTTCAAGTTCACAGTGCGAAAATTATATGATGCGGAATGATCAGCAACACAGGACTAAAGCACCAAAAGGATAAATGTAACAATGTTTCATCTTCACTATTAAAGTCAATGGCAAAGTAAAACAGACATTAACAATACACCCATATTTTAAAAAATGCCACTTAACCAGAGTATAGATCAGATGAAAACTGATACTATACTCTGCTGCACAGAGTATAGTATTGGCAATACTGTATATGTTTATGGTAATGACAATAAAGCCTCACTTAAGTGGAATTTATTGAACTGAACTGAACTGAACTGAACTGAATTTAATTGAAATGAATTTAAATGAATCAAACTGAACAGTATTTATTGGCACTGAATACATTTGAATTGGACTGAACAAACTGAATTTAATTGAACTGAATTGACCTGAATAGAACTGAACCGAACTGAATTTGACTGCATCGAGCTTAACAGAATTGAACTGAACTGAACTGAAAACTGAATTTAACTGCATTGCATTGAACTGAACTGAACTGAATTGAAGCAAACAGAACTGATCTGAAATGAACTGAATTCATTTGAGCTGACCTGAACTGAAACAAAACAAAACAGCAGCTGCCCATGTGTGTTTCTCTACTGAGGTCAGGACGGCCTCTGTATGTATAGCTGTATAGCTCTTGGTAATTATTGCACACATCTTCACACACCTGAGCCTGTGTCTCACTGGGGACAGCACACCTCACTCTGCTCTGAAAATCCCAGACAACAGTGAAGAAAAAAGGAGGTGAAGGCAGCTAGAGGGAATGAGAATTTAAAACAGGACAAGAAGGTGATGTGTCTGTCTACACAATAAGTCATCATCCTCTTAAAGGTGGACGGCTTTTAATTATTTCTACTATTTTAATTCAAAAGCAATCAAAAAAAAAAAAAAAAAGGTCACAGTTAAAAAAAATAGCAATGTATTTCTCATCAGCACTTCTAGCTGCCAAAATCACTTCTATTTCCTCAAGTGATAACTTTCAGTCACTGTTCACAAGACCCCTATTTCATTTACAATCCAGGGTAATGATAACTAGAAGGAAATAGTAAGAATAATGGGAAAAAGGCCATGTTAAGGCCATGACAAAACTGAATAGAAACTAACCTGTCACATCATTAATGTGCACAAAAAAACACACCACTAGAAAACAAATGTTTTTTTTACTGTAATCAATCTTCCTTTTTTATTCCAAAACAGACTGCATCATAAGAGAGTGATGTTTTGTGAGATATTGTTTATATTCAAATTTTTTTATTTTTTTATTTTCCATCAAAAATATAAGTATGCAAATGTTATTCTGAGTGGAAAAACCTTGCAGTAGCTTATCTTGGGTCCCTCTTTAAAACCTACAAAGCCCATGAGGCTCCCCCAGTAAGAGAATGGAAATGCTTTCAGTTTTTTTAGCAATTGTTCTATAAAGAAAAATCAGAGTAGTGGTGTGTGTATCTTCCTACATCTCAATACCACCTGGAAGTATAAAAATCATGTGCAGTACCTCCAGGAAAATGCTTCTTTAAAGGGTCATTAGTACATTTTATTTTGAATTACTGTAACTGGACTGAAACAAATCCCAGCAAAGCATTTCATTGCTGGTAGGTACTGCTTACCTCATATACTTACAACTTGTGTTTTATGTGTTCTTCTGTGTGTGTGTGTGTGCATGTGTGTGTGTATGTGTGTTGTTTGTGTGTGCATGTGCATGTCCAGAAGCTTTGATAAGAGGTCTTGAGAGGTAGAGTGGAGGAGCATGCCCTCCTCTCCTCTGCTCTCCTCTCTATCCTGGCTAGCAGGCTGTCCTCATTACTGTCAGTCAGCATCAGGTTTAGCAGTGCCAGGCTCCTGCACAGCCCTCTGTCCTCTCTGCCCTGCCAGCACTAGCCTGCCTGCCTGACTGCTGCCATTGGTAAGCATTGTAAGAACCCCTCAATCCCCTAGAAAACCTAATTACCCTCCGCCCACAACCAAGGAGACCAGAGCAGAGAGAGGAGAGAGGCCGAGGCAAGACAAGAGAGGAATCACACACATGTATGTTCCGTTTTCAAGAGCTCCAGCACTTATTCAAACAGAGGAAATGTGTATCCATACTACATTTGTGGTCAAAAGTGAACTTGTAGCACGCATCCACGTATCCTCCCATAGAAGCAAACGCATTGGACAAAAGCAAAAGAGAACACAAGACACATTTATCAAAAAAAAAAAAAACCTGCATGAATCAAACTGAGCATTGCTTTGACTGCCCCTTAACTGGGTCACTCCGTTGGTGATTGTGTCTGACCACCAAACAAACAGTCATTCATATGTCTGTGCTGTGGCCCCATTTTCATCTGGAGCAGTTCCACTGAGGCCGCTGAAAGCAAGGGAACTGAAGGGTCAGGGATTTAAACCCATCTCCAGCTTCTGCAGAACAGCCATTACCACCGAGGGGGGGAAAACAACTCCTTGTGTCATCCTCAATCTAAGGAGGGTTTATTTATGTTGGCTGCACATCTGTGTTTTTCAGGGGTGAGAGGACAGTGACAGTGAAGAATTCCCATCAACTCGCCTGTCACTTCTCTCTTGTCGTGATCCAAGTTTTCTTTGCCCACTATCGGTCTGTTTCTTGGCTTCAGTGAAAAGCCAATGCATTTTGTGTCAGTTGCAAAGCCCATTTCAGAGGTGCATTTATTTTAAGAGAAACAAGAAATACAGTAAATATCGTTTCAGTGGGACATCTTGGTTACTCAGTGAGATAAGACCTGCGCCATGTGCTTTGAAATGCAATGTCAGATCTGGATAATAGCCTTCAGCACGCACCAACCCCTTCCTTTCCATCTTTCTTGTCGTTCTACACCGCACACTGTCAAACAGAAATGCCTCGAAATAATATCTTTTTGATGAGAAATAATTTTCAGTCTTTCACTGTATAAATATTTGGAAGGGTTTCGTTGTCACAAACTGTGAAGCTGAAGAAAGACATTCATACTCTATTCTGTTCAACATTAAGGACTTTTGTCCTTGAATATTCTTTCAGACTCATGCAGCTGTGCAGATCTGAGTTGGAACGGGGGGAAGCTGGTGCTTTTAATAAACTCACAGGGACATTCAAAGGGGCTGGCAGTTACGGAGGTTTCATTTTCCCAGCAGTGAGCTGTGTCATTTAAAATCAGGATCATTTTGAGATGGGGAATATCATAATGCTAAATCAAGATCAAATAACTGAGCAAGGTGTAAGACTGGATTTACAAGGCTTCGTAAGCCTAGAAAGACTGAAGAAGAGGCAGCAGCAAAAGGAGAGCAGATGAGGAAAAGTGAGAGACATACAGAGGTAGAATGAGCAAGAGTGGGAGGGATGAAGTGAAAGAAACATGAGGTAGAGGAGAACTTGCACAGGTTTGTTATAAAACTACACTCCTGGGTCTCCCTCTTTTACAAAGTCTACCTGTGGTTGTTGAGTGTGATTGTGTGTGAGAAAGTCTGTTTTTGGTGTGTATGTCTTGGACTGTGTGCGTTTGTCACACCGTAGAAGAGCAGAGGGGATGAGGGGATATTATACTTTGCACACCCTGATCATTAGACTTCATTAAAGCCCTAAAATATAAAAGCTCGAACATCACAGTACACCAGAGAGTCTTTTCTCCAGGTAAGAGCATAAAGCACACACAGTGCAATCGTGTGGGATGCAGACAAGACAACAGGAAGAGGTGGGATCAGTTAATCTGCCTCCATTCACAGAAATATGAGACAGTGAAGAGAGAGAGGGGGGCAAAGAGAGAGAGAGAACTGCCAGAGCCAGGCCATCGCTAGCAGCAGGCCGTGAACAGGGAAGCCACAGACACAGCTGTCACAGACTGGAGTCGAATTTGGGACAGTGCTTTGATGGTATTTCAGACTGATAGCCTAGAACTACTTCAAGCAAGGTACTAGCACAGTTAGCCTTCTTCCTCACTGACACGTAACACATACAGCTCAATGCCAGCAAATTTAAGGGAAAAAATATTGTCATTGCAAATAAAAGTAAACAACATTTCAGGAGGTGTTGTCAAAGCTGTATCTTGTGAGTACACATCCACTCATGCACGGGAAGTCGTATTTTTGCGGCCCCGATGACTACCACTGACATAGCAGTAGCCTGTTAGGGATGGCTTATGTGGCAAATCCCTTTATGAGGTGCTATGAACGGGTTACGCCCAGTGCTCTCTAAATGGCTGTTGCTCCTTCCTTTCATTTCCATAACAAGCCATCAGAACTCATCTTCCACCAAGGTGGCCACAGTCCCACTGGCAATTAAAATCATGCTGGGACATGCAAAGGTTGTCTGTGACTCCACTGTGGGAAACGCAAGCAACAACAGCAACAGCAGCATCAGTGGTAATGAAGCCGGCAGCTGAGAACTCAATCTCAAGAATCTCGTCTGGATTTTCAAAAACGTCATTTTCCTCAGGCTAATCTGGTTTTCTTGTAGTTGAAATTCCTTTAACATCATGCATTTGATTAAGATGAGTATTTACAGGGATGTGCAGAAGCTGAGGGGTGGGCTCCAAAGTCATACAAACACTTCTAAAACTGGTTCTGTGGCCTGACCAAAAATTTATTTTGCTTTGGCATATAACAGAAGGCACGCTTTCTCTTCCTCAACCACGCTTTTGGCATTTAAAAATCATCTGTTGCATATTCTTCAAACTAGAGAAACTTTATGTGACTCCAGATAACAGGCCCAATTTGACCATCCTCAGCTGAATGTAGATAGGGTTGAATCAAGATGACTCAGCAGATATTAGGAGGTAATTTAACAACTCAAGTGCATTTTCTGCTTTATAATGAAAATAGCGTCTCTGCACATTTATGGCAGAAAAGAGTCTCTGCGTAGGTGTCAAGATATCTGCCGAAAAATCTCAATTAGGCGTCAAGTCTATCCAAGGTCACACACTGATAGGTTGATCATCAGTGGATATCTATATACGTATATATATTTGTACAGGACTTAAACAACATCAATGAATTTTAAATATTAAAGCTTCAATGAAAGCACTGTTGCATTATGTTCATCTATAAAATGCTCTTAAAATGACATCGCAGCTGTTATAAATGTTGGACAATATGGAGGAGGGAGGGTTACATTATGAATTATTATTCAAGTCATATGCTATCTTAAGACTTTTACTTACCAAACACTTATTAACTAATTTCAAAAAGCAAAATGCTTACAGAATAAATGTTTGTATACAGTTTTTCAATGAAACCTTTCATTTTTATTGGTGTCAGTTTTGCAACTGCCATAAATAAATAAGTGACTGTAATCAGAAGGTCTTGTATTTCAAGGAAAAGCTTTGAGCATTAGTCTCCTTTAATAATTAGTGGTATTTAACGGAATAATTTCCACAAATAAGGGGATGGATTACAAATGGCCTGTTCTGACACTAAATGTTGAAATCTTTGTTGTTTTCAAATCCTGGCATTCTTAGCTACTGTCAGCTGCCTACTTAATGAAGCCATGGCTAGCTCCAGCCAGGCTGAACAGCTAAGAGGAGACAAGGCATAAATGAATGTGCATAAAGCACTTTGCATCACATCATCATTGCATAATCCTTTCATACTCATCTGTCAGTCATCTACAGATGCAACCTAATCCCTGGATGATTTGTGGGCTAGACTGCATTGATACCGCTGACGTGACTTTTAAGAAGTTCCCTCTTCCCTCTTTTTGAGACTTGTCATTACGCTTTCACTTGCATTGTGTCTTGTTTCTTTTATGGCTTGCATTTGTAATTTGGGCGCCAGTTTGCATTTCCCTGGGATGTTTTCATTGATAGACAGGGCCTGTGGTCACCTCCCATGCGCACCCTTTGCCAATGTTGTGGTGCAGCTGGTCACAGCAAAGGCAGATCACTCAAATCAGCAAGGTGCATGGAACAGAAGCAAACAATTAAAAGAGTTGTTATGACAGTGGCCTGCAGTCGTAAAATAATTCAAGCATTTCCAGCGATATATTCACAATTCAGGTACATTACTGACCTTGGAAATACATTTAAGTTGTGGGATTTCACCTATACAAACCCTTGAAGCAAGTCAACTTTGTCCTAAGTATAATAAGATGTAAATTCGGTGATCACAAAGCTGTGTGCTTCAATTTAGCCCGATGATTTTTTGCTATCCAACTCTTTGCTGTCTGCTTTTACTGTCTTGATAATGGAGCTGTGCACATTTCGGGGCAGTGTCAGTGCTGATGCGAGCTGTTTAGAGTGTGATCCCCCATCCTCATTTCCTAGTGCATGCACCTTTGGTTGTTTACAGTGAAACGTCCTCCGTTTTCACCTTCACTCTCTCTGCCTGTTTTCAGCATTACTCTACATGCTGCACGTATACTTTCGCCACTCTGCAGCGCAGCATTCACTAGTGCGAGGTCATTGGCAGGGTCATTTGTGAGGTCATCATTAGCCGTGAGAAAATGAATGCTGATTGGCTTCATCACAATTTGTTCCCCAAAGCCCGTGCCACAGAGGCACCTGCCAAGCTTAGCTTTTTTAAACAGGAAAGGGGCCTATTCAATAACTGCATAAGCAGCCAGGCAGGCAGACACTGGAGAGGAAAGAGGGACACAAAAAAAAACACAAATGCAAAACAGAGAGGAGGTTCTAAATGGCAACCCTCAGAATGGGACTCCTTTCAAAGGTCTTAAATCATTTTAACATAAAGTAGAAACCCATGCAATGTTAATCTATCTGGCTTAATCCCATTGCTTTGAAATCCTTTATAATCCACATTCTCTTGATAAATATAGAAACAAATACAACCATTTTTCATGTCTAACAAGCTTGCCCTATAGCCATTTTATAAATCATTGATACAAGCTTTTTCCTATGCCTCAAATTCTGTTATGCTGTCATTGTTGTACTGAGTTATGTAACACACAAGGAAGAATGAAATATTTCTCAAGACCTGTAGAACAATCAGTGCAGTACAAATACTGTATTTCCTAACCTTCGTCACACCGCTAAACAGAGCATGACATTGTTTAAAATAGGATTAAGGATAATAAACACCACAGCTATGCCTAAGACAGTGATGACTCTTTTTTACTTCTTTTTTTTACTTATATCAGACAATTTAAAAGCAAAACAGCTGTGATGTTTTGCTTTTAAATTAACCACATTTTAAATTTTTGAAAATAAAAGAAGGAGGAGGAGAAGGAGTTCATGCAACTGGTCAAGTAAGAGAACGGGGGAAATCAGCGGTAGTTTCTCAACCATATGCCGATATCCTTAAGTCACCATGTGCTTTGGCTTTGAAAGCTTTCACTGCCAATTCCTCATCTGAAACCTGAACAACTCTTTAACAATGCCTCTCTCTGATCCAGTGGCAAGGACAAAATCCATTATCGATTTCCATCCAGTTTGGGTGGAAAAGGCCCCCATATTTAAGTTTGGAGGACACTGTGAGAAGGCACGTCAGAGCTGCGACCACACCACATCACCATCTCCACACACTGAATATTTCATTGTCAAAAGCATTGCCAATCAAGCAAGGGAAAGCCCAAAGATAAAGCGAATATGCCACATGAACAAGTTAAGTCTTTTTAAAGTCTAATCTCCATTCAACTGTAATTGCTGTACTTTAGTGAAATGGAAATGTGTAGTTGAAAATCTACAATGGAGCTCACCAGGTATTTGTACTTGTAGGGAAAATGAGACAAGCATTTCCTCTTGATACTAGCTGTATGAGCACACAAGAAAAAAAAAACATTTTCTCTTAAGCTTAGTGACCAATTTTCTTCTTACCTTAGGCTGGGCGCGACGGGGAAAGGCAACCTTAGGATCAATCTGAAAATGAGAAAAGAACAGCAACATTATTGTTAAAAGTCTAATATTTTCAGTGACAAAAAGAAATGAAGTGCAGAAAATATTTCTACAGCTTCACACAGGGCTCCACAGTGCAATCATTTTGGTTGTATTCTGTGCCTCCTGCGGTCACCAGATCAAACAAAAAATGGCAAAGCTGTCAGGGCCCTAATCCAACCTGCTGCCATTCTACTGTCGCCAAAAACCCACTGGTCTTATTACTTAGGTAATCAAGTTTGTAAACTGTCTAATGACTGCAATTTGGCCAAATTAAAGCTAGTACTTGCTAACTGGGGCTTCAGCAGTAATAAACTGATGTAGTACACTGCACAGCTCAAAGCAAAAAAAAAATTTACTGAATCACATATGTTTCATTTTGACAAATTCTGAATACAGCCAATATGTGTTGGGCCCAGATGGAATAAATACAATGCAGGAACAATCAGGGTTATGTATTATTAATGTAATATTGCAATACATTTTTTAAAATAATACATCCTATATTTTAATTTAGTTACTAATAATCTATCTCAGGTTAATATTAATCCATCTGAACCATGACTTACAGGTGGAGAAAGATTTTAAAAGTGAGCAGTCCCAAGGAGAAACATTCTTTTAAACTAAAGCATAACATTACTATTATTTAAATAATGTATTACCACTCTAATTGCAAGCTGAGGGCAAACAAATAGGACAAGTAGGCTTAAGAATCGGTAAATTTTCTAAGGAGCATAGAAGCCTTGCCAACATTAATTAAAACATTAATTAATGTTTTGTGATTAATGTAAATTGTGCTAAACAAGCAGCCTACAGTGCCTTAGTGTAGGAATCTACCATTTTATTTTAGTTGCGCTGAATCAGTTTCTGATTCAGTGCATATTCACGTTGATGCTTTGATTTGTAAAACACCAACTAATGCACTGATAAAGTCTGATTTCAGAGATAGATGTCATCAGGACAGTAGGTACCACTAATGTAAAACAGACAACTGCTTAAATTTACAGATGGCCTATTACCTACTTTACTAATCAACACACACATAGAGATATTTAGCCAATTATATGCCAGTGACAAATGATTTAGTTGTGAGTGAAATAGGGTTTCAGGGTTGACACAAGGCAGACAGAGTGTGCAGTGATTGTCTGGAAGAGACCATTAGTTTTAAAACAAAAGGCAATTCACTTCAAGACCGGAATGCCCCTGCACTGATTTTGGCAAACCAAAACCTATTATAAAGAGTGTGTGAAGAGACAGAGCTGCCTAATATAGCTTATTTCAATATCTATTGTAGCAAATTATCTACATTTGCCAATACACAGAGCACAATGCCACATTATAGGCAGAATATTCATACATTACATGTATTTCAATGGGCAACACAGTTCAGTAAACAACATACTGTGTGTGAAGAAGTCTGCAGACCAAAATATTGGAGCCACCAAACTATCTGCTAGTGCTAGCAACTAAAAACAAACAAAGCAGTGCCAGCAGTGGAAAAAAAGACGGTCTGGATGCCCGCCACACCATCATTTTGCTGTTCACATTCTAGATAAGAGTCTTCCTTTGATTTTTAGGTGGGAGTCATTGATTGAATATGACAGGGAGAAAATGAGAGTCTGAGGCTAGTGACATCTCCAGATATTGCCAAATAACCAGGAGGATGCGTCAGATCAGCCTGTTTCTCCATCTTGTGCTTGTTATCTCATTAGCTTCCTTTTTCCCTTTTGGTTCCCTGGTATGAAGGTTATGTGTTGGGAGTGTTATCAACCTTGTAATTACAGTGAAGAAGAAGTACTGTATACCATGCAACAATGTCTGCCTAATTCTCCTTGCTTTGATACAAGGTTCTCAATTTCAAAGAATCTTATCTGAATTCTCTTTTGTAAAAGGAAAACAAACACAAAAAATCGCTCTCTTACAGAAAATTACTGATTTGTGTTAAGCAGAAAAGCCTCTTCATGTAGTCGCCTGTTTTTCTAGGAGTAGTTTGAAGGGTTGACTAGAGGATGAATGTGATCATTCACTACTATGCCTCAGAAATGAAATATATTATCAGTGGCTGAATATTAGTTTCTGATTCAATATATGCTATGGATGAGCAGCCAACTAGAATAAAAGAAGTGTGATACCTTTTACCTTTTGCTCATGAGCAAAACATAAGCCCAACAAATCGTTCAAATATCAAAAATTAGTTTTGTGTGCATTCAGAAAAGCTTTTTTTGGTATAGGTGGATTTATTCACTACATATACTCTCATGGTGTTGGGGAAAAAGTGGAAAAGAAAATGAATCAAGGAAAAAAAAAAAGGAGAAATGCGACCATCTGTGCAGATCAATTAAGCCAATGAGATTGACTACATTTTTATGCGTTTGAAGGGAAGTCATGATGGGCAACATCATTGTCATCTTTGAGCCTGTCTCAGTTATTACTGTTATCTTTCTAAATCAGGTCAAAGTGAGAAATGAATTCAATAACACCTGGGTATGGTAACCCTGCTTGTAATGAATTCCATTTAAAGATTTGTTTTAGCACTTAGCCCCAGGCATAACAAATTCAAACTCAATTATTTTGTGAGGCCTATTTGTGCAAAGACAACACTATATGCTTTGAATACCAAAGCCCCATACTTGGTAACGTATCTTACTTCTTCAGCCTACACAAGACATCAAACCTCATTTCATTGCACAATATAAACTAATAGTTTTTCTGTCTTGCTGGGAATTTTCATTCACCACGAAGCCCGCCATGTCAACATACGCAGCAGATCATTTGAACAGAACAGCAATAGAGGTCGTGCAGTTCAGTGTTTTCTGTCACTTTAAAATATTGGAATTATCAAAAAGAGGTAATAATGTGCACAGAATTATTTTTTAAATGGGCCTGTGATACAGCAGATTGTCCAGATTAAACTCAAAGCAATGAAACCAAATTAGGCAATCAGGACTTACTACTCAATCCTTTTGAGAAATCTTGTAGCAGCACCTTTTTAGGTCACAGCTTATGATGAATGACTCCTTTGAGACATTCGGTGAAAAAAAAAAGGGGAGGGAAGATGTGTAGCAATTGTTTTCCTTCTGTTTACATATTCATATGCATGTGATTTTATGTTAAAAGTGCCTTTCTACTCGAGGCCAAGCCAGAAGATGTGCAATAGATAACTATTACCTAGTACAAACAGATATTATTATCTCCCTGTCTTCACATGATATTTCAACATAATGAAACATCTTCACTACTTAGCATGAATAAGAACGTATTCATGATCAGATAAAGACCAATTACTGTTCAAAATCATTTAGAACAGATATTTTTTCTTTGCCTGCTTAAATTTGTTGATTTTCCTACTAGAAGGTATAAACACCAATTCTGGTGGGGCTGAAGAGCTATACCACCCCCAGTATTTATGGAAGAAATATATTAAATAATAATTCAATACATTATTGTGTACGTACAAATGCATTAGCTTATTCTTGCTAATTAATGTGTATCATAATTTAAACCTTCACCAGTTGTGGGTGCTGTTGTGAATGTCTTGTGGATGACCGCTGCACTCCATGTCATATAAAACAAACCAACAAAAAGTGAAGTTACTGGGATACTGAGAAACACCGGCAGCAACCGTCCATGTTTACATGCCGTCCAGAAGGAACTGAGGTCTGGGGAAATGACGTGGTGAGACTTTTGAAAAAGAATGTATAAATCTGTCATCTAGATCATCGAAAATCTAGATCAGCATCTGCAACCCCTGCTGTGGATGGTGCTCCAAATGCTATTGACAACTGTTGCAGAGCCGGGTTTGGCTCAGGAGAAGAAGAAGCAGGCAAACGATGAGGTAACATTAGCTAATACTAGCGGCAACTGCGACCCCTATGGACGGCAAACTGCAAAGAAAAGCAGGGCGCTCAAGCAAACATGGCTAAAGATTTATCACTGGCTGAGCTGTAAAAATGGAAAAGCTTTTTGCCATTTTTGTGAAGCATACCATGTAGGGCTGGTTGTTTATTCAGCAAAGCATAACAAGTAGGTGGGCCTGGTACAGTGCGTACCACATATCAAGGCTAAGTCCTTACTGCAGCAGCCCAGGTTTGAGCCCTGTGCTGCATGTCATCTCCTCTCTCTCCCCTGCCTCTTCTGTCTCTCCCTACTGTCACTACCAAATAAAGCAGAAATGCCAAAAAATAATCTTAAAACAAAGCATGGCATGGCATTCATTGACAATGGATTTAGTGGGTGGTACCACAGATTGGAACTGTTCAAGAAGCATAAGAAGTCAGACTGACGCCGTGAGTCTACCGCCAAAATTTCTAGAAAGCAAAATGTCCTCGCCTTGATGACTGAGAGCAAACAGAAAGACGCACAGGTGGTGCACATCATTTTGAACAAGGCATTCGCCTCATCACTGCACCTTGTCCCACAGAGTCTTTTGAGTCTTTTTTGGTGATCCTACAGACGTAAGCAATCACAAACAAGTTTCTCTCTGTCCGTAAGACATAAGTCAAACAGCACTGAACAGGCCTCCAACATTGTGAAACAAATTTTGGTAAGATGTAGCCTGAGCATGGAAAAATGCATGGGATGGGGCTGTGATGGCATTAGCAGCATGGCAGGCAAAAAAACAGGTGTCCAGGCTAAAGAAACCAACAGAGCCACAAGCAATGTTTGTGCACAGCATGACACATTCTCTAAATCTAGTGGTGCAGGACTGTGTGTCTAATGTACCACGCTGCTGAGATGTTCTTAATGAAATGCAAGAGCTGATCACTTTCATTAGTTCACCAAAGTGCCTTGAGAACATTCAAAGTATGAAGCAGAAAGAAACCCAAAATCTTAGTCCATTCTCCACCACCAGATGGAGCCTATGTGCAGCAAGTCGAAAATCTGTGACAGGCTATTACGAAGAACTGACGGACTGTTTTGAAAAAAGATAGGTGATGAGGAAACTACAGACAGTGGAGCCAAAGCAAGTGGGTTTTGTACATTGGGAACATTTTTTTTTTATCCTGGAACTGCTTCTGAAGTTGTTTTCGCATGTTAATGCAGCTAGCACAGCACCACAGTCCAACTTCATTACTTTAAAACAACGACCACTGATCACTGCAAATCTAAAAAGCCACATTCCACACTTGAGGGACAACTTTGATATATTCTGGCTGGAAGCATGGAAGCTTCGGTGCAAATGGAGAAGTTTATTATTGGTGAGGGAATAGGAGAAATTGTGTTTAATTTCTACAGACATTGAACATGAAGGTGTACTGGAAAGTTTCGAGGCCCAAGAGATTATGGTGAACAGTGAATAGGACATGGTTGCACTAATGTTTATTAATGCTCGCCATTTACCTCTGATATATCAGACTGCTCTTAACTATTCCAGTAACCACATGCACTAGTGAGGGGTCTTTGTCTTGACTAAGATGTCTCGAAACCTTTTCTCGGTCAACAATGAGTCAAACAAAGTTGGGTAGCATCTCTGCCATCATGGAGACACTGTTAGTGTACACAGATCTTTCTTTTTGTGGCATCTCTGCTTTATTTGATAGTTACAGTAGAGACAGACAGGAAAGATGATGAGAGATGGGGATGACATGCAGTAAAGGGCAGTAAAGGGCCTAAGCTCGGATTCGATCTCAGACCACTGCAGTCAGGACTCAGCCTTAGTAAGTGGCACGTGCTGTGGCAAGTGAGCTACAAGGGCAACCCTACACAGATCTTTCTGCAATGAATTAATCTCAAGGAGTGATATAGGGAGAAACACATTTGCCATGTCAAAGTGGCTTCAAAGGTAACCCACCCCCCAAGGATTGGACGAGATGTCAAAATTTTCCTACTGCCAACCATCAGCCCAACAACCACTGACTGCCGATGTATTCGCCGCAGACGGGGGGGCAAACTCTTCAAAGACTCAGCAGCCAGACATTTATCCATTCTCTGTTGAGAAGCGGCTAACACTCACTAAAATGAGAATAGCTGGTCCGCCTTGAAAGGCCAGTCCACCTTAAGTGTGCCTGGTCACGTTGGACAAAACCCATTGTCACTAACTTCGGTGCTAAACTCTTTGACTCTCAGTAAGAAACATGGGAACTTGGCTTAGGTCTTGAGGAGTTGTTGCATTGCATTTATTCACTGACAATTAGCTTTAACTGTACACACATTACTCTGCTACATTCACAACTATGCTGTTAACCTCAGACTCTCTGCTCCGGTCAGTCTCTGAACCATACACTCACTACACACACAACGTTCACACTGAGCTATCCCTTAATGGAGCTATAGGCCTACTACTTCTGTTGAAAAAAATCGACAAAAAAAATGACCAGTGGTAGACTCTGCCAATCCTTGATAGGGGATATATTTGTCCATTCACCCAAGCCTCTAAAACACTAAACTAAAATTTCATCTACCTATAACACCAATGGTTAACATTTTGATGTCAGTCTTCAGTTTTATTTTAGACCCATCAGGTAGAGCGGAGGTTCAAAAATTGAGAAATCCTTCACCGGATAAAGATACAAACTTCTCCAGCAACAGTAGCTTCACTGTAGCCACAAGACATGTTGTCAGTAAGAGGTGCAACTCACTTTTTCTTGACTACAAAACACACTCTCTAGCTCTTACTATGCTATCGCTGTCATCATCACTGTTGCACTCTCCACCTTCACAAGCTGAACGCAGTAAGTCGAGGCACATTCTCAGTGGGTTGTCGAAAGGCATTCTGGGAAATGTAAGATATCAAGCCGAAGTAGACAAGACAGGTTGAGAGAAAGTGGGCACACAAGAAAAGTAAATTACAACACTTTATCACAAACTCCTGGAAGGCGCTGAACATCACAGATTGATGTTATATAATTTTGGCCTAGCAAGCTATAGAGCTCCTGGCCAGCTGTAGCTGAAAAGTGACGATCTAGTAGCGGTACTTCATTAATTCCTCTCTGGGAAATATCTTTATCACAGAAACATCAAGAGCAATGCAAGACTCGGTACCAGACACAAGCAGGCCATACATATCTAGAAACTTGAGACAGAGCTGAACAATGTGCCCTAATGGGAATGTGCTCAACATTTGAGAGATAAGTGTTTTTAGGTGTCAGATATGTCACTCACACAAGAGTAGGCAGAATCATTAAGTTGCTAAGCACCTGCAATTTACCTTTCATTTACTGTTTTCATAATGTGGCTGTGAAGTCCCTCGAGACTGCAACAGTGATTAAATAGATTAATAGATAATAGATTGACTTTACTGATGTGCAACAACATGGCAAATGTAAATATTGATGCCCAAGTGCCCATCACTTGAAGTAAGCCACTATCTTGGACTTTTTTGAAAGCCAAGGATGTTGTCTCTTACTTTTAAAAAGTGTTCACATGTAGTAAATTCCCATATACGAAGTTGTTCCCAGTCTCCATAAACTGTGACAGATTTTATCACCTGCAATGTTCGCAACTGTTGACATTTTCCCTTGACTATGACAGGAGACACAACAGCATCTGCCTCTTCAACTGTGACACTATCACTTTATGCGACATGAAAGTCCCTAGACTCTCTGGGTCAAAAAGTCAAAAAGTTGGAGCGAGGAAAAATATGACAGTAGGATCAATTCCCTGTTAATTACTCCTATTCCTCACTGTTCCTTGTTCAAAGACTGGGTCACCTAGACAGAACCCTACACTGACTTGGGTTTTAACAAGGGTGCCACATATTGACACCTAACCTCTTTGTGACTCGTTTATTGGTCATAATGTCTATTTCTTAAAATCTTAAAGTGAATGTTAGACAGGACATCTAGTGGCAAAAATTTATCGGCATGATTCTTTCTATTCACAACCCGGTAAAGATACTACTGCTGCTTGACAAAAAGGAACACTGTAGTGCAATTTTCAGGTTGAGCAGTAACTATTTGTTTTCAAGGAGAAAGAGGAGGTTATTTGTAAGGCAAACCGGGCACAGACAAGGCAACACAGCCAGCGTGGCATGCACAAGAAACCTGTTCAGATTGGAGGTGGAGGACGAGAAAAAAAAAACAAACATCAAACTGGCTCAACATTCACATCCAATCACATTTGAGTTGGCGTTTGCCACTGGGCCAGTAGGAAAAAGGAAAAAGCTCGGAAGAACATAGCTTTGGTGAACCAGCTGTCTAGCTAACAAATCGACATGCAAACAAATGGCAAAACAAACAAGTATCAATGACTGAATAGTTTTTGATCTGAACTGAGAAATTCTGATCATAGTAAAGAAACATATGGACATGGATGCGACTTTAGCTGTATTTAGTTGGTGTCGCCGGGTGTCGGTTGTGGGATGCAAAGAATCAGTCTTCTGGAGGAATGGTGGGCCTAACTTGACAAAATAGGTGTTCACTTGATAACCCCCTGTGGCATGTGTGCACTCACACACTCAGCTCTGCAACATTTAGGTTAGATGGTGAATGTCGTTGCCTGTCTGATGCTTCTGTAGATTTATGACGGTATAGACTCCATAGTCGCCAGCTGTTCTTTTCTCATATCATTCTTTTGACATCTGCATTGGGGTTCTGTATGAATGCACTGCAACATCAAATCCTGCAAACTCATACGAGCAAGGAAAGATATCTACAGCTCTAGTGTGTTGTTTGCATTTCAAAGCAACTCGTCTCCCATGCATCAAATAACTTTTCCTGTGATTATTGCCAGTCTGTGTCAAGAGCTTTCTCCTTTTATTCTAACTGGCCCAAGCAGTGGAGGAGTTTGCAAATATCCAGTCTTCCACCTGATGGCTTCTTTATATCACGCTAACGAGATGTTTTCAAGCATAACAGCAGCATTATTAATTTATTAGTTTTAATACAGTGATACAGCTTTGTTACATGATGGAACATGAAATCCTACAGTGCAAAAACTGGATTCTCTGAAGATCTACATGATAGGACCAGGTATGTAAGAGTAATAAATGAGGACAGAGCAAGAGGAATTCTGCCCCCCCTCCACCCTTTTATCTTTCACAGCTTTTTACTACAGGGTCTCCAAGGGCTTCCTCTACACACGATTGTGGGAGATCAGGGAAGAGAAATCTCATGCTTCCTAAGTTCAGATATTCCAAAAGAATTTCATATATTAATGCAGTTCCTGGGTAAAATCTCTTCCCCTCTCTTAACAGATACCTACATTGACAATTTAAGAGTATGTGGTTTTTAAGCTAAAAGCAAAGAACTTATCAAAGCATGCAGCTTCTCCCAATTTATATGTGTGCATGTGCATAAGTAGGTGTGTGTGTGTGTGTGTGTGTGTGTGTGTGTGACACCAACAGTGGAGGCACAAAGAGGAATGTTTCACATCTGTTCTGTCAATCTTTACTGATTTTGATGTGAAATGACAGTTCAAAAAGGATAATTTACATTTTGGTATGCCCTTAAAATCAATTAATTTCTTTAAATCCAGCAAATCCAAGAATACATGAGAATTTTACCACTGTCATTTTCAACAAGCTTATCTTCTGAGCATGTTGCTCAGTATATTAGTACATGGAGCATAATGTAATCTGCTGTGTGCACCAGAGAGATTACAAAAAAGTATAAAATAAGTCTTCGTTCACAATTAACTCTCGAAGACTGAGCATCAGCCTGACTTGAACAAAAGCATGTTAGCGTATAGCTCACTGCTTCTACATTATTTTCAATTTGTCTCTGAACCCGAAGGTTTAGATTTGTCCAGAACAGCTGCACCTCCAGGCCTTTTCTCCTCCGTTCCTCCTGGGTCTTATCCTGCTTTACCTCAAACATCAAAACAGCAAGCAGAGGTTGACCCGAGGTCATTCAATAAAGGCTGGAATTACCGCAGGACCAAATAGGCTATGTTTATCTCACAGGGAAACAGACTTTAGCAGACTTTGTAGGTTTTCTAGGTTGCCGTTAATTAAGATTTAGGCCATATTTATGCTGGCTAAACAATGGTATAAGTTAATAATGAACACATAGTTGATTCTTATTTTGCTTTCAAACATGAACTTTGGGAAGGTCAACTAGTACTGACAATGTGAAAATTATACCGTAATATTTGACTATATTTGTTCTATAAGAAACATAAATCAGTAAAAAATAAGACGGACCATTTCAGACCTGGAGGCATTAATATCATCTACTGCCCTGTACAGTTTACTTCTCAAATGCTAAAAAAAAATATTATTTCCATGCTTGTTCACATTGGCCTGACTTGAAATGTCTTCAGTAACAGATGCTATGACTTGCATTTTTCTAAATGGAACAAAGAATCGTGAAAAATGGTAAATATGTTCTGAATTACCAGCATGTGTGTTTTGAAGCCCCAGGCTGTGCTTTCCCATATGTCCCATTCACATTCATCCCAGTCTGAACACACTCTGTTTTCATAACCGGACAAAAAGCAAAGCAAAAAAAAAAAAAAAAAATGCTGTGATGGTGTGCCTATCTTCAAGGCGTGCTCGTGTGCTCATTTGCAACACTGCCATCTTTGCCCATAAGGTTACATGAATTCCAGATAAGCAATTTACATTAACTAAACTCTTGGAACTATAAAGCTATAAAGGATCAACCTCTGAACTGCATTAAAATTACAGATTGTTTTAAACTAACCATAAATCATAACACTGTGATCCCTTGGCAGCCATCAGTGTCGTCATAATAGGAAATGCCTCTTTCATGTTTATGTTTGGAGAAGTATCATACAATGTGCTGTCTGCAACTGAATTGTTCTCAAGATTTTTTAAAAGAGAACAAAAACGGTGGCCAAATCCCAAAGCCATACTGTTCAATTCACACATCCCACAGTATCTGTAAAACAAAACAAGACAAACAAAGAAATGAGGAAAAAAAGACAAACAGTGAATTAGGCACGGTTTCCCCTTTTTCTTTTTCCCTCAGACTAATACTCATACTGTGACTCAACCTGTTCACAGTCACAGTACCTCCAGCCACTCTCAGCCAGAGCTTTCAAGGTTATTAAGGACAGAGAGTGAGCTAAGGACCCATTCAAGCATCGTACTACCGGGTAGCTTGTATCAACTCAACATCTCCATACATGTCAAGAACCATCCACATTTTCTGGGATGGTTCATCTTTTCTATTACTGCACGGCAGCCATAATGCAGCACAATCCTGATATTTTGGATGTGTAAATCTTAAAATATACCCTACTGCACAACACATACAGAGTGACTAATAGCAAGGACTAAAATGTAGACAGCTGCTTTAGGTTTGTACGTGACGCAACCTCTTTTGCATGCCGACAAACAGGAAGCCATGTGTCACGGAGGGATGAGAGTACACAAGTTTTCCTTCCAACCAAACACTACACCGGCTGATTGTTTCCTCCTCTCTGGTCGAAGGTGTGCTAATCAGTGAGATCACCTGCTGAAGTCTCTCACTGGAAAGAAAACCAACAAACTCTAAGCCCATCATGGCACATGGTTTGAGACCCCTGCTGATAGAGGAGCAACAGCAGCACATCAGGAACTATGAATTGTCTGTGTCTTCATTTCAAGTTAAGGGGTACGGGAAAGAGAGAAAAAATGGCCTTGAAAAACACAAGCACAGAGCACTGAAAAAATGGCTATTTAAGACCTCACAGTTATCCTGCCGGTTTCATTACTGTCTAAAATAACAACACCCAATAGTAACCTAACTAAATTAATGATGATAAGAAATAATTCAATATAATACTTGCATATGAAGGTTTTATTTACAAAACACATCCATTTTGTAAAAAATAAATACTCGAAAGAAGTACCCAAGTACTTTAAAAGAACAATAACTCTGTTTTAATGCCAACATAGTACTTATCATGAGAAATTAGGTCAACGGTAATCTACCTACTTATTATGTTGCTAGGTATAAGCCACTGGCGTAAAATACTTCAAATAAGTTTTATGAACAAAAAAATAAATAAATAAAAATTAAAGATCTTTCTTCTGTGACTTAAACCTATTTCACCATTCTACCACCAGCACATAAGTTGCACTCTCAGTTGCAACTTACAGGTAGCGGTAACTTGATGGCTAGAGAGGGAAGTATGTGAGCAGAAGATAATCCGTTTAAATCCCCTGAATAGCTTGTGGCTGATAGAATGATAGAAAAGTGTATGAGATATTGAACTTCTTCCTGCTACAGCTACTTTCAAAGTACCCTTCGGCAAGGCATTCAACCCACAACTGTCCCAGGAGGGCTGCTAGTGCAAGCCTGTGGTTGTGCAGGGCAACTCCCAGGTGTGAACATGTTTATATGTGCAACCCTCCCCCTGCCCCTATTCACCCTGGCCTTTGCTGTAAGGCTTATTGATGTTTTTTGTTGTTGTTTTTTTACTGCTGAGATCCACATAAAACCATAAGCCAATAACAAACAGGATGGTGTCTGACATTGTTTTGTGTTAACCCCTTAGATTAAGGTACCCACTTAATATGTGACACACAGATCACCCAATTATATCTTGAAGGGTGTATTACATCATCACCTTTGCAGCGTTGCATGCTACAGCTGATTCATCTTGTTGTTTGTTTGTTTGTTTGTTTTTTATGTTGATGAAAAGTTCACTAATTCCAGCTGAATTCCATCAGCTGTTAGGTATACAGCTGTGTTAAATATTGCCTAGTAACATTTTATCATGCATCTGAAACACGTCATCAAACAAATTATAAATTCAACCAAGGCTGCAGGTCCACGTTCGACATGAGCAGGAAGAAAGAAAGAGACCAGAAAGGCCTTTAAAATTTCTCTTTGCCTTTTTTCTTAATTAATTTGAAAAGAAATTTATGAGGAATTCTGTCTCAGGAAAATGCAGAATTCATGCTCTTTAATAATTAGCACAGCCAAGAAACTTATTCTTAGCTGAGCCACAGCATAGCCTAATTTAAATATAGGCCTTTCCTGAGACCGACTGCTCGACTAATCGTTCAGACAACCCACCAACTCACTGCCCTTGAACAAATGCAGTTTTGCACATCCCCTAGTTTACTTCTTCCAACAGCTCCTTAGCCTTTTTTCCTCCTCTACATATTTACAAATTTTGCAAGGCGACCATTCTCACTGGTTGATCAATTCATTGTAAAATCCCTTGTGTTTTCTCTGTATTCATTTAGCAATGATTGACCACCACAGAAAGAAATCTGCCATCACTACTATCAAAGGCATGACAAGAGAATTTACACTGTAATTTCACTTAACCTCCATTCCCAAATTGGACTACAGCAGAGAATTAACATATTTGTCACAATAAATATGTACAGGGGCCACTTAAGCACAGCATCTGCCTGAATGCTGACTGAAACATGGACGGCTATCAAATCACAGCCAAAAAAACTCTCACCCACCTCTGACAAGAGAAAAAATAGATAGTGTTATGAATCTATTTTGGGGGGAAACATCATAACCTCAATCATCTGGTATATTTAACATATAAAATCAAGACTGTAAACAAGGTACTTAAGTTATCACCCATCTTTAAAAAAAAAATTCATTGTGAGCTTTAATGTATTGCTGCCAATCATTGTGTGAGAGGAGGCATGCCTTTTTTTCCTGTGCTAAGTATCCTATTTTGGAACAGGAGAGGAAACACTAAACCCATAAACCCCTTTGGAGAAATATAGCTTCCATCGCCGAGCTGTTCTGAAAACTGGCCAGAAAAACTCAGAGCTCCCTAATGAAGTGTTTCAACCAGCCATGCTACTGCAAACTTTGTACAACTCTGATAGAAGCATTAGAATGGATACAAATGAAAGTCCACTGCAAAACAATAAATCTGCGCTCAAATTTTTCAACACAAACACTAAATTTTGCACTACAGGTCATATTATGGTATAATCACGTCACTGACCAACTCAATGTCCATTAATCACCCTGTGCAATATTCAGATTTGGATACACTCCTGTTGTACACTCTCTGCCAAAGTGCAAAATATTTGCCTCTCCAAATATATCCTTCAAAATATTCTTCCCTGTCAAGTTTCCTTCAGCAGAGGTAGCAGACAAAACATTTATTTTTCAATATGTACCATTCAATCTCTAAAGCTACATGAGCGTATCTGGATGTTACCACCTACCGAGCAGAAATCCCAGACAAATATAATTTCAACTCAACACTGTCTAATCCATCACTACGCAGGCATCTCTTCAAAAATGACTAGCATGTTTAATTATTCATCTGCTGACAAATTTCAAAAGGCGAGGCGAGTCCACAATAGTTCAAAGTTTTTCATGAATGAGCATAGTGTGTGTTTGTGCTCGTGTGTGTGTGTGTGTGTGTGTGTGTGTGTGTGTGTGTGTGTGAGGGAGAGAGAGAGAGAGAGAGAGCAAGGGAGAATGTCCTCATATACAGAAGTACATTTAGAAAGAACATGAAGTGTTTTTTAATGATAATATTTAATATAATACTCCATCTAGACGAAATGTAATGTTGCAGGAAATAACTAGGCGATATTAAAAACGCAGTTTACATTCCCTTCGACAGCAAATTAGATATCCCCTTGCCTCTTTAAACAAAGTTCATTTGCTTTGATTTAGTTACCTTCACGAATAAGAGACCAGCCCTGTGTTTTTGACAGGAGAAAGGGTATTTGTTTTGTGAAATAAACCTACATTGTCAGACTTATCAGTGTATCAGGCATATTACTATGTAATATCTGCTGGGTGGCAGCGAGGCAGCAGGCCTGAGACAGCACGCCCTTCGGTGGAACATGAGATATGTGCACATTGCACATGTGGCTGCAGAGAAGAAGGGGGCGTGTCCACCTCATTCATCCAGGGGAGTGAAAGTGAACACATATAATATTCACCCTGGAGTGGTATTTTATTGCTAGGCTTAGTGTTGAAAGGACCATCATACATATGCCCCTTATTCATGACCTTGATCTAAACAGGCTGTTAAGCTAAGAGGTGTTTACCAACAGGCCTTAGGCGACGAGAAAAGTGACACAGTCAGATTTTTGGCAGAATAGTGCTAGTGGATAACATGAAATAAACAGTAATGTAATTGCAGATGAAATTAACTCACCGTCTTTGAGTCTAATTCATGGTGCTGTTGAGCTAAGACTTTATCTACACTGGCAGCATCTGTAAATGTAACAAACCCAAATCCTCTGCAAAACAAAAACACATAACAACAACAAGGTTAAAACGCTTCCACACAAAATCAAAAGGACATCATGCATTTTTTGCAATCAAATAAAAACGATGAGCACTATTGTACCCCACCACCATAAATTACACTTAACATTGCAATAACCTTATTGTTACAACATTTAATTGTAAATATCATTGAAATCCAGATTATGCAAGTCCTTCTTTTGCAGACTTACAACTTGAACGGTGGGCAGTGATTATCATTATTTGTCATGTTACAATTTAAGAAGACACCACACCAACATTGTGGTGCAGTCAGAAAGTCAATGTCAAATTGCATTCGGCCGCAGCTTACAGCAGCGAGCATTTAAGCTTATCTGGCTTGCTGTGAAACCACACGCAGGCGCGCGCGCACACACACACACACACACACACACACACACACACACACACACACACACGCAAACACACACAGACACACACATGCAAACATACACACACACACTTAAACACACACACTGGATTAACACAAAACACGGTCAAAGTAAGCGATATCGCTTCATACAGTGGAAAGGAAAAGTAAAAAAAAGACCCTTTTTTACCTTGAACGTTTTGTCGTGGGGTCTCTCATCACCATACATTCTCTTATTTCTCCGAATTTACTAAAATAGTCTCTAAGGCTGTCTGTGAATAGAGAAAATATGTCGGGTCATTTGACAAAAACATATGGGCATGCTGTTGTCAGTGTGATTCAAAAACACCCCGCGATGCGCATAGGGGTCGAATAGAGGACTTCAGATGAACGGAGATCAAAAATAACATTGTGCGCACACACTAGTGAGATATCCCATACAGTACACTACTGCACGGTGGACATACGCACAGATACCGCCAGCAGCTACAACAAGCACCCAATTACAGCGACAAAACAACAAGAAATACAGGCTACGGTGTAAAAGAGGAATAACAGTCTCACCTGGTGAGGTTTGCCAGCTGAGGCCACCGATAAACATTTTACTGTAAGGAGAAAACACAACAGAAGTGAGTCCAGATGTCAGTTCGGCCATTTTGACGACTAACTACTTCTAAAAGCGACCTTAAAGGATAAACGAAGAATAAGAAAACACAGTCGCGCGCAGTAATCACATTGTATCTTCAAAAAGGGGGGAGGCCACTCTTGCTACAAAGCTGAAGCTCTTTAAAACTGCATCTGGAAACAGAGCCGTGCATGGTTTAAGTGCGTACTGTGGTGACGAATCCAGCACGACAGTCGAAGTCCTCTCCAAGATGTTGTAACATGAAAAAAAATCGTACCTTAGGATTAAATTTAGAACATTTCTTACCCCGGGTCATGTTGTGAATCATTTAGGCTTCCGGATGTGGCTTGACTCCCGTCTCCTTCCATATCTATTCCAAACTATAGGCTGGGACTACAGTGACAGTAACAGACACACACAGATACGGCAGGAGATATGCAAAGCCCCGCTATGAGAATATTACTGAGCCGGGAATGAAAGCGTCACACGTGGGATCAGCTCAGCCCCCTGCTCCCTCCTCCCTCTCGCAGCACGCTCTACCTTAGCCCAGAGGGGGCGGAGCATGGCTCTGTCACCTAACCAATCCAATTGACGTCAATTCAGGCAATCTGCAAACCAATCCTCCTATTTGTCATTTAATTAAGCAATAAGCCAGGAGAGGTGAAAGTGGCTTAGTGCTTTTATTAAACGGCGTAGCACACCATAGTTGCTTAATAAAGAAAGAGACTAAATGTTCAAGAAAACGACGTTTAAAAAAAAAAAGTCAAGAATAATTATGGCTACTTGTTATGTAAAATAAAATAACATTTAAAAAAAAATAGTTCTGGTCTATTTTATTCTATTCTGTTGTATTCTGCTGTGCCTTGCTGTGCTATATTGTACTCTGTTCTGTTCTTACTTCAAGCAGTAATGTAGCCTAGTTCATATAAAGTAGCTATTCAAGGAACTGGTTCATTTTTCATTAGCATATTAATATTAATATTAAAATGAACTAGCATTCAGCATTGGAGCATGGAGCATTTTAAGCAACAGATTTTCAAACGGCTGACAGAAAAGTGTCTAAAACCCTTATTTGTACTTACTATTTGTGCACTGATTTGTACTAAAGTTACTGTGCAACCCAGCATGAATCAGATTACTTTTTGTAGAAAACAGCAGTAACACTCCAAGTGTTTTTAAACAATGCATATCAGTGTTTTAACACTACAGTGTTACAATATCTGAAGAGCAATGTAGGCTAAACAAAATGGTTGAAAGGTGATACATTAAATATGAGTAATATTTACATTACCTATCATGCAGTATCACATGTGCCTTCATCAAATAATGTGCAACAACTTCAAACATTAAAGTCTTTTTTTAGCCCTCTTTGGGCCGCAACGCAATGCTGTGTTTATTAATAATACAGGGAAAATACATTTCACAATGTTCAAAAATGTCCAAAGTCAGGGTGGAAGGGTGGCCCAACTGTTCCAGAGACTCATTTAACCACAACACCCGGGTTCATGTCCCCGTGTTGGCAAGCATCCGTCCTGCTGAAACGTCCTTGATCAAGATACCGAATCCCTCCCAGCTTCAGGGGCACTACTTTGTGGCTGACCCTGACCTCTTACCTCCATATACAAACAGAAGGTGAGGGCGGATTTTTCCTTGAGGTTCATTAAGGTATCAGAGTCCTAGATTATTATGTATTTTTGCATGTAGATGACCAGCGATGGTCTGCCACCCTGCTCAGGATTTCCCTGCCCTCCAGTCCTGAGGCAGGCTCCAGGCCCAAATAAGCCTGAAAAGGAATTAGCCATAAAGAAAAAGAATGAGTGAATGAACATGTGCATAACATTCGTACTATAGATATTGATTGTCAAAAGATTGACTTGCAGATATATGTTCACAACAGCACATAAGAAAAGAAAAGTATTCCACTTGTATATGTTGAATTCCTGAATTTATATCTTTTGAAACAATTTTCTCAACGTATTCCAATATAATATATAAGCATGGGAGGAAAAGCAGCTCCGAGTGTAAGCATGATGCATTGACATTGTGAATTGAAATAATTTAGTTATTTTTCTCCACCAGTCAAAAAAGTGTTCATCTTTCACCCTGCCTGTAATTGAATTAGTGTTGCCAACATTCCTCATTTTAAGGGGCACAGCTAGGTCGTAATGATACACCTGCAGAAGCCAATAGTGCTGGCCATGTCCCAATGTGTTCCTTATTGTTGAAAATATATGATTCTATCAGTACAAATTACACTTCCTAAAAAGTAATACACCGGTTATCAACCAATAAGTGCACAACGGTTTATTATCTCACTCTGATAATATACTGTTGTTCATTCACAGAGGTGAAAAAGGTGCAATAGACCTGTGCAGAGCAAATATTTTTTCTACAACATTTATTGGATCAAGAATAATAAAATACAATTTGTAATGATGACAACAATATTGCACAAATGAATGTATTTCTCTCTATCCACGCCAGAGTGAGGTGCATATAGGGTTCAGACAATAAATCCCACAGAAATGCAGTTTTAAATAATCTTGCAGGGCAGGAAATGTGCAAAAACTACTTCAGGACACTGCGTGAAGTTTGACCATTGATTCTATTTTGGTATTCACATTCGCTGAAGTTTTATGAATAGGCCCGGCTTTGCTGACGTTTCTGGGGACAGCCAGAGTGAAATTCTTATGTGGCCAAGCAGTGTGCTTTTAGAAACAAGTAATGCAAAATCCCGAAAAACAGCACTTTTGACAGTTCAACAGCTAAACTTCTCTCACTGGTTAAGCGGATCCTCCACACTGCAGCTGTTTTTATTGCCAGGACTGAGGTACAGAGGCATTTTGGTGGCAGTCATTGTCAATTCCTTTTGTGCACTACAATATAAAAAAAATGATGGAAATATTAAGATTTCTTTAAGTGATCTTAATCTACTGTTGTGGTGCAATTGTGTCCCTTACATATTGGTGATGAGTGAAGATTGAACTGTTGCGTTTATTGTAACTCACCCTGTGTACAGCGCATTGCACTTGCCTAAAATGTAAATTTAATAAATTCTCACATGCACATGCAAAGAGAGAGAGAGGGTTGAGGGAGGTTATGAATTCATGTAAGAGATAAGGAACAACAGACTTTAAAGCTGTTGCACAAAAATCACAGTGGATTTATCACATGAAGAGAAACCTCTGTTTTATGTTCAAAAAAAAAAAAAAAAAAACACCAGAGATTTCATGCATGACAGTGAATTATTCTGTTTTTTGAACATTGTTATTTTGGCCTTTCTACTCACTTTTGCTGCATTAGACAGTGCAGTGTCAAAACTGACAAAAGAGAAGGTGTTAGACAGGGTTTGTGCACTATGTGACAAAGGCTGTGAGCTACATTCGACCTCATAACATCAAAACAAAACTTGCAGACTGACTCCAAACACCCTGATCTATTTCAAAGGAAATACCTCTCACCCATACAATGATCTAGGACAGTCAACAACAGACTGTATTTCAGCAATAAAACATCCCATCTTCAAGTTCAGCTTTTCGTTCTCTGGTTCTTGTTAACAATATTGACTGGACTGATGTTACTCCATGGGAGCAACACGTATGGATTTTCAAATTGAGTGGCGTTCCCCTTTAATCTGAGCTGCCACCACCGGCTGTTTGATGAATGTGCCTGAAATGTTTTTCAACCTTCAAGCAACTTCAGCTGCTCTCACAGTTACCCCTGATATATTTATGTTATGAATGCCGTCCTAACAATAACTGTAAGCAATCTTTTGTGGTGGATGAGGGGGAATAGGTTATCATATTTCATTAAACAAGTATAGCAAGTAAAATTGAGAGATCCTTGACAACAATGTGGATAATACAGTAATATCATCATAGCTTGGAACCATTTGTGAATTTAAGTACAGTTATGGGCATCTTAATTAATAAGTGGATAACATATTTAAAGAAAATGATTAATCTTTTCTATTCAACATCGGTTGCAGGCTTTCATGAATCAATATTTACTTTATATAAAAGAAAAGGCTTGACATATTCCATCTCATAAAATGTGAGACTAAAAGAACACTCTTTTTCGCAGAGAGTCTATATTAATTGATTGGTCTGAAATGTGAAAATTGAGCTTTTGGGAGTACCTTAAAAGTCTTGACTCATGCAAAGCTTTGTGAGAGCACATATTGAATCAGCGCAGTATTAACTAGTATTCAATGCCGAGAGATGAACAGCTTCTAGAGTAGAGGGGGAATTCGGCATGCAGAAAGAGGCTTGTAACTAACCAAGCTTTTGGATTGAAAAATGTGGGAGGAATTGGGGATCGAGAGAGAAGTAAATTAATAGTGTGTGAAAGAGCTGAGGGGAAGACGAAAGTGAGAGAAGTGACTGACTCACAGGCGGTGTTATGAGATGCTGTTTGGAGAGGAGGCATCCTGTTTCCTGTTACAGTGATCATTTCTCATCCTCCAACCCAATTACTTCACCTTGGAGAAGCTGGTCTTGGATAATGTCCGACCTCCCAGGCCCACACCATTTCCTAAACAAGGGTGAAACATTTTAACCTTAGTAGATGTGGATGGGATCATTATGAATCATAAATGATTTTTCATTATTTTAAGTATGTTAGGAGCAAAAAGTGATACAGATTTTAACATGAAACTACAATTCTACCACCTTTATGATTTTTTTGAACACACAGTGGATGACAATGGCGTTTGAAAGAATACCACACATCAACATGAACTAAATACAGTTTAATAAATACTCCCTGTTCATCACTTATATTGATCATTTATGGATATTCAAAGCCCTCTTGAGATGTTTTGGTTGTATTCCTCATGTTTAATGTATGCTTGATCACCAAGGATGAAAAGATTTTTGCTTTCCAATACATGGACGGGGTTAAAATGAAGAATCCTGTGGTAAGTGGTGGACAGGGTTTAGCATTTGAAGAAACTGTCTCCCCCTAGTGTCTCGTCCTTTTTAGTTCTCAGCTCAGGTAAGGCACTTCTTCTGCAGGGACAGAGCCACGCCAAAACATGCATAATTGACATTTCTATTTCAGGAGATACTCACCGATTCAACTGCAGTCTACCTGGTCTTTCATCATGCCCGGATTAACTCTGTGTCTTTAAAGGTCTGCTATTACCTTGCAGCCTCATAAGTTAAAAGTATGGGATTGCTGGCTGTTAAATGGATGAATTTGATCTATGCATTTTTTTTGTTTTGTTTTGTATGTCTCTCCAATCTATTACAGTCTCCTCTCCTGATCATAATTTGAGGATTTTTTTTGGGAGCAGTGCCTTCGTTAGCACACAGAGAAACTGATTGAAGCCAGGTCAGTAAGATTTATTTTCTGCTGATATGAGCCATTGTGCATTCAGTAACCAGCTGCAGGAATTTCCATAGTTAGTTATGCTGTGACAAGCTATTCAGTGACACTGTAGGTGGAGGGGCCACTGCATTATTCAAATAACATCCAAATTACAAAAATATAGTCATTATTTTGATGAGTGCATTTTCCAAAATGCAAAAATGTATAATGTTCTTAACACCCAAAATTTTGCAATTTCCTATCTCAGTGTTCAAATTACCGTAAGGTAACCCAAAAAGAGCACACAGTGGTGCTGGGCGATATAGACAAAACCGAATATTACAATGTCTTTGACCGAATATCTCGATATCCATCATTATAAAATTGTAGTGACGACTACTGGTGCTTTTGTAAGATATTTACACAAAAGCAGTTTCTGATAAGCAGTCATTTGTACTGTGGATATGATGACCAAGTAGGTGGAGACAATTAATAGAACAGCTATAACAGTCTAATAAGTTTTGAAAATTTTATCCTTTTACTGTAATGCAGCCTTTAAAACCATATACCATGTCATGATATAATCCAGAAAATAATTCCCCGCCCTAAGAGATTAAACAACAAAATACACAAAATACCTCAAAGTACCACATCTTTTCCTATAGCCAGGCCCAAAGCACCACATGAACAGGGAACCCTAAGAAAGTCCTCCAGGACTTAGAAACCACACCGTGAGAGTGAGTCACTCATCAGACAATCAGCAACACTGATAGTCTTTCTCTCTGTATAATGAACTATATCCAACTTTATCTGTAAACACCGCAATCCACCAAATGGGCTTGCAACCGTGACCTCTGTGTCAATGGACCACTTGCTCTGACATCACAGACGTTCAAGAAGTTGGTCTTCAAACATGAATGGGTGAGGGCATCATTTACCTGGTCCACTGGGCAAGGAAATAAACTCACACCCCTGCATTGTTTTGGATTATAGACTATTTAATCATCAGGCTGCTTTTTGTATGAGTCCAAGGAGAGCAGCATGTCAGAGACGGCAGCAAGAACATGGGGTCATCCCCGAGGAACCGTTGTGTCACCTCTCCTGGCAGCAATGGGAAGGAGGTCAAGCATAGGGGCATTAAGGAGAGTTTTGTCAATATAAAAGACATGATGGTGGGCATACAATGAGACAAAGAGACCCTGATTACCAACATTTTACAAGAATTAAGTTTGATTTGTTTTTTGGGTTAGTCTGGATGGGATCCAGTCCGTTGAGGTAAGCAATATCCGTGGCAAGACACATTCATGGCTACACACTGGTACTATTGCTAGGTGGGTAGACAGACACACAGTGTAACCCTCAATAGTTAAATATCCTGCTTCTGTCATATGGCTATGGATGCGGACATGATCTATTTATTACTATTGATGATTATTTGCTAATGAACCCCCATATCCACTCTTGTTGACTTTGTGTTAGTGTGACTTTGTGCATTGAGTGCATGTTGTTTTTCTTGGTCTTCATCATGCAGAGGTTGAGGATAGTAAGGGAACATCTCAAGAGACACCGGCTCAACGGTGCTCTCCGTCTCATGGTGTGCTCTATGTCTGCTATCCATTTGTTCCTACTTTTCTTTAATCTTTCTTTCTTTTCCTAATTGGCTACCTTTGCCAGATACCAACCACTTCCAGTTTTTCACCCACTGACCTTAACATTGACCTTGTCCTCACTCTGCCATTGAGAAAAGCGAGAGCGATACCGTATCCTCTTCTCCCCCCACTGTGCTGCAGGGTTGAATTTTGCCTGTCTCATCAGTCTTCTGGCTGCTGGAGTATGCCTTGTTATTTCCTCCTGAATCCTACACATTCCTGTTTCAGCTGATCAGTGCCCAGACTGGAAAACATTGCTCTTGGACATGAGAGCTGGTGAGGCTTGGCAGATATACCCAAACTGTCAATAGAGATTAACTTTATCCGATAAACTTTATCTGCAACACTCAAAGGTCCGTTGGGGGTGGCAAACTAACTCTGGCATTCTTTTTCTACCACTGCAAATTGATATTTTGATTTCTATCACTATGTGTGCAGGCCTTTGTCCCACATGATGCTCCACGATAATGGAGTTAGCATTAATTGTTGGTAGGCTGATGAATATCTGTCACGCTTTTCCGGTCTCGTGGCAGGAAATGTTTCCCTTGTGTGCTGTGGGGCGCAATATTTCATCTTCTGCTGTCAGTCTGTCTCTTTATTGTGTGTTTGTGTGTGTGACAGAGCCTGACCTTCCAGTAGAAGATTACCATTCAGAGAGTTCAAAGACAGGACCTCAAATTTGGACACAAGGAGCCACAGTTGCCTGCTCCAGTGTCCATGCAAAACCTTTACTTGTCTTGCATGTCTGTTGTGTTGGTTTGTCTATTCACCTCTTTGCAGTTACCTATAATATTTTATAGTTAGTATAATGCTCAGCAGAGGGAACACATTCTTTAGCTTTTATGCACAATCCTAAAAGGAGTGAGATGTTCTCAATGTGGCCATGTGGTAGACATATGAGATCTTATTGCTGACCATCTTACCTATCTGCAACACTGTCGACACTTTGTCTAAAGGAAACAAATATGAGAGGAAACCTGGTCACCAGCTGACAGATCTAGTTTCACTGCAAAAAATAATAATTTTTAGCAAGTCATTTAGTCTCATATTCAGTGTTAAGATCTTGTTTTGTCTGCAAACAAGTGAAAAAATCTGCCTCTGGGATGAGATAATCCCACTTGTTTCCAGTGCCAATCAACTTGTTTCCAGAAATTTTTAGACTCAAGTGTCATTTTCCTGATACTAGTGTGCTGATCTGCCTTAGTTTGCCTTGTTTTAACATGTGCATACTTGTTCATAGAAAAATTCCTGACACAAATGAAACTGCATTGGAAACAAATGGGATTATCTCATCCCTTTTGCAGACTTTTTATTTATTTATTTATTTATTTTTACCTGTTTTAAGAAAAAAATCGACTGAATATGAAAATAAAATTTAAGATAGTTAATATAGAGTAAAATGGATAAGATAGATGTCCTGAAGTGTCACTGAAATGCTTTGAGATAAAAACATCTATGCCATCACCACAAGAGGGCACTTCAAGCACATGCAATCAAAAAAGGAACTGATGACACTGTGTGTATGTTTCTGTCTGTATGTTTGTGTCAGTCTGACCTCCCCAAAACACCCAAGAGCCACTCCAAATAAAAAAAAACAAAAAACAAAGTGACACCAAAAACAAATGTACTGTTGGTAGAACTTGCCATCTCATCTTCCCTTGCCACCCTGCAGTAGCAGAGCATCCCAGGCTCGGCCACCTACAGCACCCCTTTGGCCTCTCTTACTGAGAAGAGTGACTGTGCAACTTCCTTGGGCTGCTGTGACGGGAATTGCTAAGATGCTGGCTCCTTTCTGATCCCTCGTTATCTCTGTATACAGCCACAAAACAGCAATTTAGTTCCAAACTCACTTCAAGAACCTGGTGAGTTTGGTGCTGAGCCCAGCTTTCGACCCAGCGCTCTTCAGCAATCTGAAGAAGACAATTCAACCAAGACACAGCATCCTGACTTGGATACCCTTACTTAAGAACATTTCAATATAACAGTTTCTTAAAGCTTTTATTTCGTGCCCTGTTCTGCATTTATTGGCGGCGATCATGGTGAAATGAAAAGCTAATAGAGAATTTAATGTGCAAGGACACAAGAGGGCAGTGAGCTCGCTGTGCTCAGAAGAGCACACTTCTGGGTGAGCCTCATTCAATGTGGCTGAAAGAAATAAAGGCAGCTCACTCAGGGTGCAGAAATGAGGAAGGGGAAGCATGCCAGCAGTGAGTGATGCTAGCTCTCCCCTGCCTGTCAGTTATTTGGAAGCCAGAAGAGATATTTGACATGACTTTGTGTTGTCTTCAGAGCAGATAATTGGCAAACATGCACCACTAGCTTCTTTTTTTCTTAAGTTTTGCAGCTAAAACAAATCAATTAAAAAAAACAAAAACATGTGTCTGATATGGAAGCCCAAGCTGTTCAAGCACTCCAAAGTGTGAAAGGTTTGAAATGATGATCAAACTGAACAAAATAGTATTGATTATGTGTATGTTTTAAGCTTGACAACTGAGATAGTGTAGGATTAGTTGTCAAGCACAGAAAAGTACAGCAAATTGACTGTCAGATGTTTCCTTATAATTGTCTACCTTTTCTGGCATTCATTGTGTTGTTCTGTGCTGCAAACCATATCTGACTGGTAGCCAACTAGGCAAACCACAAACCATAAATGAGATTTGAGACCTATGTTGCAACACCAACAGTGTGACAAGATTTGTCTGAAATGTGTGTAATCCTTGTGATGTGATTGTCATTTTAGCATCATTCCCAGGAACTACAGCTGAAAATGATTTGACCAGGCAATCACGGAGCATGTGCAGAAGTTTTGATTAATGAGCACCGTCCCTGTAATAATAAACTCAGTAAATCAAAGCATGTAGAATTAAACAAAAATCAAACAAGAGAATGTTGAAAAGAGAAATAGGCTGAAAAAGGCAGAGGTAGAAAGAAAAATAATTTTCTTTGAGCTCAAGGTACAGTACAGAAAACTTGATTCATCTGTTTCTATAGAGAATAACAAACAATAACTTTCTGTAAAACATTGTAGATGAGACAGGGCACCGCACACACTGCTAAATAGATAAGAAACGATCTATAAAATGATCCCAGCTCAAATGAGAATAATAATTTGCATGTCATCAAGCTTCACACCTATAGTCTACAGTATACAGACTATAAATACATGAAAGAGAGGCCAGTAAGAGCAGCACTAATGATGAAGCAACACAGGGTGTCAATGAATAAAAATCAGTCACATTCTCAAACAATAATCACAAAGCTGAACCATTTTTGAGCACATTTTATTCACTTTTAAAGAAATTACCCCAAAGACATTCCTACGAATAAACTGACTGTGTAGTGCATTTCATCAAACCTCAGTGCTTTGTTACATTTTGTTCTATAATTATACTTAATTATACTGCTTCTGAACATTTACCATCCATAACCTTCACATATTGGCAAGTAATTCCTGCCTGGCTGTTACTATGACTCCATGCCGTGACCCTTTGTGAAGAAGGTTGGCACTTTTCGGCACCATGCTGCATGTTAAGGTGTTAACTGAAATATAAATTGTAAAAATGCTGCCATGTAGATTTAAAAAATCAGCGAGAGGAGAAAATCTGTGCTTCCAGACTATGTGCCTATATACCAGTAAGTTAGCATTTCAGTGCTTGAACAAGTGACTCTCAAGTGCATGCACATGATTTTCATGAGTGTCAGTGATTCATGAAGGACAACACACGTAAATCTGAGATGTGGTCAAAATACAAAGCAGTAGTCAGCACTGTAATAGCTGGAAAGAGCAGTTTTTGAACACCGAAGCAACATTATCTATTTGTTTTCTCTCTGCCTCACTGGATTTCTGTTGTCTTATTGTAGCTGATCCTTTCAGTTCATTGTGTAGTTCACAAAAAACACCAAAAGGGAGTGTCCTGGCTCTGGTTTGTTATATAAAACAGGCATCAAAGAGTTCTGTTAAAATAGACAATATAGTAGAAACTAGTAACCCCGGCAACTTTGAGCGCAGTATGGTTATTGGAGCCAGGCACGGTAGTTCCAATATCTCAAAAAGCAGCCTAGTGCGCTTTTTCTCTCAACATACTGTGTGTGTGACAAGCAAACCATCAATCAAATCCAGCCAGTCATTGTAGGAAAATAGAGAAAAAATATGCAAACTAACCACAAATAACACTGTACAACAGTGATGTACAGGACAGCACCTCAGAATGTAACTTGTCAGTCTTTAGACGGGTCATATAGTTGCAGATGACCACCTCTCTGCAGTCTGGTCACTGAACGTATTGTGCCATCTTGTGCTTAGCCATATTCATTACAGTGTCCAAGGACAGAGTCCACTGCGGGGCAGGTCTATTAAAATTGTTGTTATAAAGTTATACACATATAAAGCATTCTCTTTCCATAGATATAAAAGTAGCATCTAGCAGCAGCGTGCAGCTCATGTAGTAAATGGCCCAATGGTTGGTAAGGTATTCAAAGTAAAAAAAACAAAAACATCAGCTGTCTCTTGCATGTGCAGTGTGTGTTTGTGCTATAGTTTTATACTCAAAGTCGTCACTGAGGTGTTACTGTTGTGTTTTATAGGACTTGCTGCAGAATGAGAGGCCACAGGTTGTATATCAAGGGGAGAAAGGAGCAGGAGGAGAGAGCTGGGCTGATGTTGCGGACACCGCCAGGAAGGGACTGGTTGGGCCTCCTCACACTCCTGGTACGGAGCGTCGTGGTCTTCTTCGTCGTGACGGAAGCGCTCTCAGTGCTAAAGGATCGGTCTGTGGCCAGAGCCGTTTCAGTGGCAATGGGTGTGTCAGTAACGAAGCTCGTGTCAGCAGAAGAGGATGTGTCATAGCGGAATGAGTCAGTAGGCGGGGCTTTGTGTTTGACCAAGGCTGTTCCTGTGATGATATGGGAATCTGTCAGGAGCATGTGATCTGTGACTGCTGGGCTGGAGGACGGGTGCTGATCTGTAGAGAGACCGCGGGGCGAGGCTGTTGAGGGCTGCTGCTGTGTGTTCATGCTCTCTCTGGTGGTGTACTGGGTGCTCAGCAAGGCAGAAACGGACAGGTCCTGGGTGCTCGCTGCCAGGGGTGGTGCATTGTAGGAGGCAAAGTGCCACCCTCCAGTCCTGCCGGGTCGCACGCCTCCACAGATGGCCTGGGTGTGGCAGGGACAGCCCAGCACACGGGCAGGGGTTTGCTGTATCCAGGACAGTAAATAAGTGATGTTGGTATGGAGGTGGCAGGCCCAAGGGTTGTGTCCAAGAGTGATGAGTTTAAGCCCAGCCATCTGGTCAAACACGCCAAAGGGGAGTGTGGAAAAGCGATTAGCATGTAGATAGAAGTGAGTTAGTTGAGTGAGCCTGTCCAGAGAGCCTGGCAGCACCCTCACAAGCAAGTTGTGAGACAGGTCGATGGTCTCCAGGTTCATGGGCATGTTGGTAGGCACGGTCCAGAAGCGATTGTGGCTGAGGTTGAGCATGTGCAGGTTGATGAGTGTGTTGTTGATGAAGACAGCCCGCTCCAGCTTGTTGTTGGACAGCTCCAGAAGCTGCAGGTTCCACTGGTAGGCGGTGTCATTCTTGTCCAGCAACCGGATGCGGTTGGCGCCCGCATAGAGCTGCCAGAGGGAACGGGGCAAGCCAGAGGGCAGCTGGCCCAGCCGGTTGTGAGACAAATCCAGGATGCGGAGGTGAACATACTCCGTGAGCTGGCCGTCAAGATTGTGAAAGCGATTGTGGGACAGGTTGAGGGAGCGGAGGTTGTGCTGCAGGCCATCGGGCAGCTGCCTCAGACCCCTCCAAGAGCAGTCCACCTCCCTGTGGCTGGCACTGCAGGAGCACACAGAGGGGCAGACTGCTAGGACATGCGTCCCCAACAACAACACAAGGAGCAGCTCCAGTAGGACCTCATTATGGAAAGGTTTCAGCAGCGCATGCCAGCTAAAAGAAGAAAAGAAATACCAGGGACATTAGTGTTTTGCTGATATATTTAATGCGGTTGCATTACAGTACATTACTGAAAATAGAGGTGATACCAGCCTGCAGTGTGTTTAGAGAACGACAAGCACAGGGAATGAGATGAGATGTACATTTTGTCTGTAGGAGAGGCATGGTTACTGCAGCGAGCTGTGCTGAAAACTGGTTTGTTTCATCCTTTCTTTACTGCTCCACCCTCTGCTACTATAGATTCACTTTCTCTCTCTCTCCCTATTGCACACGTACACACGCACAGACATAAACATGCACATACACATACACACAGGCTCCCCAGTGCCTGCCACACAGCACTGCATTGCTTGCAGGTACACTCGTGCAGATCTATCAGCCATGCGAATCTGTCCTCCACAATTATGCAGCAATATTTTTAGAAGCACTGCAGCAGTTTTCCTCTTAGAAACATTTATACATGCTCCATCCATAGGAGGTTAAATTAAGACGAGGTTTGACTTTGTCTTTTATTATTACTGATTAACATTTGACCTGATTTGAGAAGAGAGCACTGGCTGCTGCCTATAAGAATAAAACACACCACAAAGGAGGAGAAATCCCTGTAGTCATTAGTTTGTGTATTCAGTGTTTGTCAGTGCAGTCCCGTGCCCCTGGAGGAGAGCAAGCTCAATACATGGGTTTTATTAATGACTCCACAGAGGACTAACACATCAGCTGGTACCAAGGCAAGCAAAGACACAGACAGGAGCGGCACAGTGCTGGAATTGTAGTGGATGTAAGCTATAAGGTGTAGCAGAGAGCGTGTATGCGTTTGTTCTTTCTGCGTAAAGTGACACTTTTTTCCAGATTAATTCAGAACTCACCTTCTCATCTTATCATTCCACTCACTTTTCTCTGCTCCTGTTTGCTGTCCAGTGCCCAGCCGCTGCTGCCTTTCCTCTCCTTTCCCCTCCTCTTCTCAAGTGCGGGACCAGCTGCTGCTTTTGCTGAAGGTGGATTTTTCCCTGCCTGAATTCCTTTCATAGGATTTAACGCACGCTCACTCGTCCTCTTCAGCTTTTCAAGGCAACCCTCTCAGCTTCCCCCTCGATCCTTTTGTCCTCCTTGCACAACAGAAAGTTGATACTGCCAGTGATTTTTTTTTTTTTTTTTTTTTTTTTTTTTGGTTAGACTTCATCTGCCACTGCAGGCTCTGGATTTACACTGCACTGTGCAGTGGAAGTGGAAAACGAGTGGGAAGCAGTGGGGTGGGGTGGAGTGGGTGTTAGTGGGTGGAGGGGGGGCGGATGGAGTGCATAATGGAGAGGTTCCTGTGCTGGGACACTGCTACAGAGGAAAGTCCTCCTAAAGAAATCTTGTAAGTTGAGGTATCTACCTCTGCATTTTAAACAATGTCAACTAATTGCTATGCTGAGGCATGTTTTGACTGATTTCATCCCTGTTTGGGAAGATGTTCTATTCAAATTAAATTAGACTGTCATTCAGTTATCGGGGTAATTGATAGTTTCCATCCCTTCAACAGCAAGAGCAAAGTATCATTAGCATTGCATTAGCATGATAACTAGGGGAGGTTTGTAATTGTAAATGCAGAGGTTACCTGTAAAAAAAAAAAAAAAAAAAAAAAATAGTGGCAAGAGTTGATGCAGTCTTCAGCACTGCAGTTTCTCACTTGTCATCAGCAGCACAGGCAGCCCTCCATTCTGCACTGCACTGCTGTGCTGTGCTGCTCCCCTCCTACATGATTAACATGGAGGACAGTTTATCATTGATCCAATGCCAAGCGGTTTCTCCATTCAATCTGATATCGGCTATGCTTGGTTTTTGTTTGGAGCACAAACTAAATTACACAGAAGAACACAAAATAAATGCATTCATTACATTGAGGTTTTATGATTTGCACAACCGCAGCAGCTGAATCGTGCCTTTCATTTTGGTGTCATGCATATCACTGAGAGCCACTGAGGTGTACAGTACAGCATGTCCACATGTCGAGGACCTGCTCAGCAGATGCCGTGTTAATGACAAACTAGACAGTCTCCAGATGAAAGGCACACATTCGTCATGACATCACAGTTAAGAAGATGAACAAAAATCTGCCAGAGAAGTCGGAAGCACCTCTGTGTTGGCGTTTTGAAAGGAGGTTTTGTAGGGTTTTGTTAGCTCTGGCCAAACTGTTGAGGTGAAAGAAGGCATTCTTTCTGAGCTCAGTGGTACTGCCCAGGAGAAGCACACTCTCTGCTTACTAATATTGCCAGACTCTCTCTCTCTCTCTCTCTCACTCTCTCTCTCTCTCTCTCACACACACACACACACACACAAACACACACACACACACACACACACATACACACACACACACACTAACACACTGAGCTGCTGGTTGGTGCTCTTATTTACAGGACACGCAAAAGCAAGGAAGTGGTAGCCACAGTAAATGCATTGCAGTGATGGCTCTCTATTTTCTCATTGATGTTTTTGTTTCAGTCTGCAAAACGTGCACATCTGTGTCTCAAAAGGAAGAGCATCTAAGAATAGAATGACAAGACCTTTGCTCAACTTTGTTCAACCGACTTTAATAATACAACAAAAACATACAGCCAAACGTCAACTATTAGCTTCTAGACAATGAAAATGTCCAGTGTTGTTTGACAGATGTTGCAGCAATGTCTCAAATTCGAATGCAAACATAACACAAAGCATTTGTTCAGATGCCAACTCCTGTACACAACTGCTTAACTTAGAACACAGACTGAAACTCAAATACAAGCATAATGCAAAATATCTCTTCTAGGGTTGGACCGATTAACTGGTATATTTACATCTATATTTATTTGGCCAATATCTGACTTTTTTAATGTCACATACTGGCATATTTGTGTCTCTCTTTATATTAAAGCTCTTGAACTCCAGCTCTTTATTTTTTAATATTGTTTGACAGTATCTCTCTCTTCCCATTTTTACAATATTCTCCTTGTTGATTTTGTTTATTCATTTACATATTATAAAAAAGAGATTTACTCTAGTAATAGTTTTCTTCAGTTAAAAAAAATATAAGAAACAGTAGTAGTCTTTATAAGCCCCTAAAATGAAAGTCAAACCTTATCTCTTCAGATGCCAACTCCTGTGCACAGCTGTTTAACATCAAGGAAACTGATGTTACTGCTTAACCGCTTAATTAACTGCTAAAAAAAAGTATAATTTATTTGAAAGGGCTGTGAAGCTGCAAGGAGGCAGATGCTCTGGAAAGTTCCTGACTTCACACCAAGTCTACACTGCAGCCTTTGGTTCCTCTGAGCCCTCAGAAGACGTAGGTTTGGTGGCTGGAGAATCACCCGCATCCTTCTTAGTCTCACTCACTGAATTCTGTTCAGCAGTGTTGCCCTCTTCCTTCCCACTCTTAGATGCCTCCTCCCCTGGTTTCCCAGCCTCTTTTTCTTTCTCTCCATCTTCCTTGGCTGCACTGGTGGTTATGTCCTCCTCTGCTTGAGTGAACTGGCTCAGCAGGATGGTGCTCTCTCTGACGTCTGTCTCAGACTTCCCTCCGTTCCTCTGCGCAGTGCCCATCCAGTATTCGTGGTTGCTAATCAGATCGGCGCTGTTGTTGACCTGTCTCCTCAAGTGGCACACCTTGCATGCCAGCGTCACAGTAGAAACCAGCAAAAGAGTGCAGAGGATAATCAGACTCCCAGTCACCGTGAGGATTATGAAACCCGATTTCCTATCAAACAGCCATACCACTGGGGAGCTGGTGGTGGACTGTGGTGGTGTGTGGACTGAGGCTGCAGCAGTATGAGACACAGTTGTGTGTGAGTCAGTGGTGGACGAGGTGCTGCCTTCAGATAGTTGGGTGGGAATACGTGTGGACAAAACTGTATTTGTGGTGCTCACTGATGACAGCTCTGTTGTAGCAATTGCAGTAGGATCTCCATCAGTGCTGGACCCTGAGTCTGTAGTGCTGCTCATCCCGTCAGCTCCATATAGTGGTGCAGCCATGATTTTAATACAACACAGCAGGAGGAGGGTGATGGAGCCTTTCATGTTGTTATCTGAGAAGATATTGGAGAGGCAGTTTAGTTGAGTTTAGTTAAGTTTTTTAAAAATACTTTCTTTACTGGCTTTTCAAGATACGTAATTATATACAAACATACACAAAACAGGTAAAAAACAGTAAATAAAGTAAAATAAAAATGCATTGAAAAAAATGTTCCCCTATATCAAGTAATCACCAGTGTCCATCTTTACGTCACAGTACAGTCAACATACTGCGAGTCATGCTAGACTTTCATCCTGTTCTTAACAGAGGAGCTGAATTATCTCCAAACTCACTCCGCTGACCCAGCGTACTTTCTAAGTGCGTTTGGTCAAGGTAAATGATGAAAGGACCCCATACTTTTTAAAATAGCTCTTGTTTTCCCTTAATAGAATAAGTACTTTTTCTCAGGATATACATGCAACCATTCTTTTAGCCGTTTACCAATACTTATTCTAGGTACATTTTTGTATGACAGTGCTACCATCCGTCTGTAACAATCAAGTTTAGTTTAGTTTAGTATATCTATCTCTCTCTCTCTCTCTCTATATATATATACATATAGAGATATAGATGGATAGATAGATAGATATAGATATAGATATGCACATACACACACACACACACACACACACACACACACACACACACAAAACTAAAAAAACTGACTTTTTGGTAGCACCAGAAAAGGATTTCATTAAAAAACTATTCTTTGAGAGCAACTGCCCGCTCAATATACAGAAAATCATTATGTTAGAAAAAACAAACTTCGATAATGGGCAGGCTTACAGTCAAGCATGTCAGATCAGAGTACATTTGACTGCTGAGTCTATGAATAGCACATTTTCAGTAAAGAGCTTCTGCTTTGTGCTCTATGTAAAGCTGTGTGGTTTGTCTCTTTTTTTAGTCATGAAACACACACACACACACACACACACACACACACACACACACACCATGAGATCATTTCTGTCATGGGAAAATCCACCTTTAAAAATAATTCACATTATTCCCACATGTTTGAATGTTATCCATGCATGCAATCTGTGAGACATTCAGTCCGAATACTAGCACCAAGGCAGTGAAACTCTCTTAATGATAACAAAAATCAAAAGCCAAATTAAGCAGCTCTGCTGATGGTAAGCAGCCCGAATTTGTGGATGCCATCATGGCACTCAGAATGCCCAGTGTTAATTTTCAGCTTAGCATGATCTTAACCACAGGCTTATTAACTCCGATGCAAAGTTGATACTAATTTAAAAGTCAACTGTTTGGCTATTAAGGGTTTTCATTGGACAAGTTGATGTGAATTTAGATATCTATAATAACTCAGTTGTGAAACTCTACTGATACAAGGTTGATACTTTGTGACCCAGATGGATATTAAAAAGGATGAGGTTTGGAAATCTGAAGATAATTGTCATTCGAGGATACGGTTTAAGAATCTGTGCATACAGATTTATGAGCTGAGAGTACAGATTTGCACATGGATGTCCATAGACTCTTATGGGGGGTGAAGGATCATACATTTGGCCTGTTCTCGAACTGAGAGAAAACTGTGAGGCTGGTGGATGCTCATTTGGAGCTTAGATAACCACTAGACTTAAATATACACCATCTTGTCACTGCTTTGCCCTCTAATTAATAGTCAGTTTTTACATGCAATTATGTTCTGTATGAGTATCTGTATGAAATCTTATCTCTGTTCTGTTTCCAAAATAAAAGTCTGTACCAAGAGAAGAAGATCCGTCACTTACGTTTCTGCTGATCTTTGTATGGATCCGAGAGAACTGAGCTGTTCAAAAGCTTTTCAGAGAGTGACGATGTGTGCAATGTGTCAGAAGAGAAATGAAAGAAATGCGTGACACAGCTGCGAGATGTGATCAACTCACCGGCCCTCTGTAGAGTTGTCGTGTTTCCTCTTCCTTGTCTCACTTCTGCCTTTGGCCTTTACTAAGAGAAGGAAGTGGTTTGCTGTGCCCCATTTGGGACTGCAGCTGATGATGTAGAAATCCGTGTTGTAGTGGGCTGTAGAAAGCAGTGGGCATTTGAAGTGTCACTGGAAAATCACTTTCAGCAGGAAGAGTCTGTCTAACACCTGAACTATTTTAGCATCTGTTCATCAGTTATTTTTGCCTTTAGTTCAGTCAGTTTTGCATCAACGCTGTTTGCTGTGTGCTTGAGCTCTGCATATCAGAAGATTGTAGGTATCAATATCCAACACCAACATCTGTGAGGGGGGAGTGCACTTAAACTAATTTAATGCTCAACAAATACAAGCAGCAAGATCAGCAGAGGTTGCCTGCAGCTACTTTAGCCTAAGGGGGCACTTGAAAGGGTCCCAAAATAATCTAATCCAATCTAGCCCCCATGAAGATTTACATCAAAATGATGAAGTGAAACACCTCAATATGTCCTGTACAGCTGCAGAAGACATTACTCTTGGTCCACCTTGTGCTTTGAAATGTACATTATTTTTTGCGACATGGCTCCCTCTTTATGGGCTTATGGAAGCTGAGATACCGGGAGATATAAGAGTGGAAGAGCCAATCTCATATCAGCATCAATTACATAAGGTTGATTTGAATTAGGACTGGTTAGACTCACGAACAAACAAACAAAAAACAAACAAGTAAAACAAATGAACAAACAAACAAAAAACAAGATTAGAATATACATGATTCTCATCATTGGCTCTCACTGAAAAATTATGTCCTCATGTAAATCTGATCTCTTCTAGTGGGGTGTCACTACAGGCCAGGTGCTGTCAGTGTGAACTTGTGTGACACCATTACCTTCTCATAGAAGCCTTTGTGTATGACAGTGTTTATTTCCTTGGGTGAAAGCCCCCAAGATGGCATTGTTGGGAATTAAATTGTCATCTCTTACCATACTGACACAGTAGCCTTATACTGTTATGTTACATATTGGCCAATAACTCACAAACTGAAAGTGTTTCTTGTAAGCTTAAAAAGAAAGAAGACCATTTCAAAGGAATTAGTAGAGGAGGGACAATAGTTCTTTGCTCAGCCTCATTACAAGAAAACCGTGCCAGCTACCTCCTAAGACACTTCACCTGTGTTTCAACTGACTTGAGGGAACAACATGATCAGAGGACCTTTGTAAGAAACTGGAATATTGCAGTGTATGGCCCTTGGGTGCTCAACTTCCTATGCATTTGTAAACAAAGCAATGATGCTGGACAACAATAGAGACAAACCCACAGTGTTACATATCACCATTTCGAGCAACGGTGTTACAGTGTTGTAGTTACTGATCAAAAATTTACTTGCTACTTTTATCACCCTTCAAAATGTCAGATGTAAGATTTAAGATCCCTATATCTCTTCATTTAGTTATTGGCAGGTTTCATCATCCTTTTCTCAGGTTGTATGGCCGCACATGAAACTAGCTAAGGTAAAAACGAAAGAAAAGTTAACTTTCTCTCCTCTCTGTTCCTTATTCTCTGTTCTCAGTAATATGGTTCTTACAGTCAAAAGGCTGACAGGATGCAACAAGGCTATTTGGTTATCTTGACTGTCCATGCAGAAACAAAGTAAGTGAGTTTTCCTTTTCATAAAACAGGAAGTAAATGGGTTGAAAGTTCGGGGGTGAAAAAGAAAAGTAAACTACGAATAATGAAAAATAAGTTCCTAAGTAGCCTACATTTCGTTTTCACGGGAGATGTCATGGGGGTGGGGGGGTGTCTGCAAACTAACAATCCATGCAGGCCCGGTTCCAGACAGCTTCGGTTTTCTGCGTTTTTACACTGCAAGCTTAATAAATTGATGTAATAATTTAATAGGCTGCCAAGAAGGTGTAAACACTGTGCACAGAAACTCGGCACTAAGGCAGCGCAGCCATTACACATGACTGGATCTACTGGGGTCTCCTGCACAGCTCAGAAACACTGAGCTCTGCAGAAAAGTGTGATAAACAGGCTGATCCCAAGACAGCTGCTGTGCAGGATCTGATCTGTATGTTGCGTTTTGAGGCTGTGCCCTGAGGATCTTGCACATCCAGCCGAAAGGCTGATCACCACTGAAACTGAAACGAATCCGTTCAGTTTCTGTGGTGATCACCTGGTGCGCACTTTTGTGATGGCAGAGTTTGGATTAGGCCCATCAACCTCTTTGCTGCTGCTGATGCCTTCACAGGATTGGATGGAACCAATGTTTTCTTTTTGTGTTGTTGCAAATTTCCCAATGAATAGAAAAATAAAATGCATGGGACGTAACGATTTTTATCGGATGATGGGTTAAAAAGACGCATAGGAAAAATAAGGAGTTGGTGACACTGTCACTCCCACTAGCCACGTTGGCAGGTGGCATTTTCCTATAAAAAACAAAAACAAACAAACAGTGGCGTTTACAAAAAGGCGCGTGAACTCCTTTCAGTGTGGTACTACATGATACCTCCACTCCCATGAGCAATGCCAGCTCTCTGTCGGCTCTTCCCATTTGCGAAAGTAGATAGGCTACAGCAGCCTCAACAAAACAAACTGGGAAACAGTGCAACCTGTACTGATAGGCGCACACCCTGATTAGTATTTGGGGAGAATGAAGAATATACTCTGAATGTCTGCTGTTCACATTTTAACAAGCAACATACCGGTAACGTCGGAGCGCAGCAGGACGTGACGGGAAAACGGTCTCCTCACGGCGGCTGCACTGACGCAGCAGCGGCCGGAAGGGGCAGCTTTTCTCCCGCAGGCAAAACGGCCGAGAACCGCCCGCTGGTTCAGAGAGAAACACTGTAAAAAGCGTCGGTGGCATATATAATCTGATTACGAGTAGGGGGTAAAATAGGTTAAATAGCCCGATGCTTCATGACTGTTTTGATGTGAGTCGGCTTTTTATTGACTTTTTTTTTTTTTTTTTTTTTTTTTTTTAACAGTAGGCCTATTCAGCTGGATCTCGACTATAGTTAATTAAATAAACAAATAAATAAATAATAGGTCTAAAATAAAATACTATGGATCAGTGGTTTGAAATGGGAAAACATAAATAAAATTCACTGTGTTTTGAGAGAGCAGCGCATCCAGAACAAAGGCAAACAGTGGAGAAAAATAAAATAAAACTAGCCTATAAAAACTTTAAGACAAATGAAGGCCAAGATGAGATGAACAAGAGTGGGCATTTCAGTTAAAAGTGGAAGTTAGGTTGTGGATGACTATAGGATATGATCCAACTTAAAAAATAAATAAATAAATAAATGATAATGAAGCCTACTGCAATGATTGTTGGACTTATGGCACAGGCAAGGCACAGGCATGTCATGACACAACCAATCTATCACACACACACACACACACACACACACACACACACACACACACACACACACACACACAGATTACTAAGGCTGGTTAGATAGGCCTATAATGCTTTCTTGTTCAGATAAATTTTTTTACTTCCAATCAAATGCGTGCTGTTACAGTCTCCATTTCCCTCTTATTAGTTTTTGTTGGGTGGGGGATTTTGGCTGGTGAAAATGCTGTGTGGTGACTGGTGAACCAAAAAGTTGATGTCACGCCCAATCTGCTGTCACTTTTCATCAACATATCCAGGGTGCCGAGTGAAAATTTCAAGCTGTGGTTTTGATGTAGGTTTCAGTATTGCATTTGGTAATATGGGAAAATATTGGGCAACATACATTTCAGAGGAAGCAAGAAGTGTGAATATGACCTCACCTCCCCTCCCACACACACACCTACCCCTGAGCAATGAAAAGTCCCATTTGTCTGTGATGGCAGTCCCATTCTAGGTAGCCTTATAAACTCTCTCTCTCTCTCTCTCTGTGTGTGTGTGTGTAGATGCTTGTGTGCCCCCTCTTTTGTCCACTCCACACATTTGCCTTTAAGTAATTGTCTTGCTGGATGTGATGTCGGACAGCTTCATTAAAGCCAGTCCCACTGGAGACCTTTGCTTCATTAAGGCTCAAATGAAGGCTGGATGCAGCTGAAACAGTGAGCTCAGCAAATGTCACACTGGTCCACACACACAGACACACACACGCACACGTGCACGCGCAAACAAACGTGCGTCTCAGCCTGGGAAAACAGCCCTTTCCATATTTTTAAAGAGGGATTTTAGGTTTCCAGTTTTCAGTCTCTCTGTGTCCCCATACAGAGCAGCTCAACTGGCAAACTGCATCTCTCTACTTCTGATTTGTAATCACTGAGGGCAGGTAGACACAGTTTACCAGTGTACTGCACCAGGAAATAGTCTCAACACACCTCTTTAACCCTAAGAGGTGTGGATTATGCTGAGTATCTGTGTCACATGAAAATTTAGACAGTCTGACCTCACAAAAGAATACCTGTCCAGTGGTATTGTATTGTGGTGTTTACAATTACTATAACGAGGTCACACACACAATCTGACAATGATATATTGCATGTATGACTGTGTTTATTGATGCATGAAAATGCCACATATAGCAACTGTAAGTTGCTATATGTGGCACATGAATAGATAATAAACATGAACTGTATGCCAAAAGGATGGTGAAGTCATTTGAGTGGGTTCTTGGTTAAGGATAGAGATAAGGTTAGGGTTAGGCATTAACTGGTTATGGATAAGATTAGGGAAAGGCTGTGGATAATGAATGTCGGTCAATTAGGTCATGACTTTGCCATTCTAGGGGAAAAATGTGTGTAATGTACACAGATTCTGCATTGATACTGTCATATCACCAGTCATTTAATGTAATCTCTACAGCCTGATATATGTAGACAATATGTAAATTGTGCATAATAATACTGTATATAATTCTGACTTTATGTCATGTATGCCGGACACATCCAGTACCATCCAGTAACTCTTGCAGGACACTCATTTGGTTGGTATGCACATTCATTTTAACAGCTTTTTGCTATCGTCATTAACTTTAGAGGGACATTTAACTGTCATCGGCTCTGATTGCCATGCAGGTTTTTCAGAAAGAAAGGACATATTGTATCTGGCTTGCCAGTGAAGGAAACACTCCTTCCCCTCACCAAATGGTGGCCATGTGATCCAGTACCAGTTGGAGTCAAAGAGCTTTTGGTTGGAGTGCGTGCCTAGGATACAAGCTTCTTTTCTTTTCTGCAGAACTGACACCACTACACAGAAATCAATCCATCATTCTCATGAATCATGGCCACCCTTCAGATGCAGATTTAGCGATACAAATCTCAAGGACTCGACAGAATTTAAGTAGTGACTCAGAGTAGTTTCCATTTTACTGACGGCCTCTAGGGCCTCATGCATTAAACTTTCCAGATTCATCACTGAATAGCTGCAGAGGCACAAAGAAGAGAAATAGGCACACACACTCTTTTTGTCTCAGATTTATAGAGCACTGCCTATGTCAGCAGTACATGTTTTCCTGTCGGCTCTTATAAATCACAATATACACCAAGTAGCTTTATTTTACAGCAGTTTTGCCAGCTATAGATCAAATCATGTGTCCTTATCCCAGGAATCCCCTCTTGATGCTCTGCCAGTTGCTGTTTTCATTTTCCCCAATTCATTCTCTATGGAGCAGCTCCAGACTTGACACCTGGTGAAAGCAGTCAACAATAAAATCAGTTTGAGTCATAGTTGTTTGATTTGTGGCTTTAGGACACACACCCATTTTCACAGGGCTTTCACACCTGCAGATTGGCTGCCAACTTAAGTAACTTCCTCTCAAACTTCCTCTCAGAACTACTGCTTTTGACGAATATATCTGACTAAATTTGGCTTGAAACATGTGCAACTGTACATAATACAGAAAATCGAACATCAGCGGTAGCTTTTCACAGTGCTGCCACTCAGTGTGGGCTCACAATGTACAGACTCAGACTGCCATTAGTGCCTTCAGTTGTACCTTTATGCCACCTAGAGGTACACTGCTATTCTCAACTTTAAGAAGATGAAGAAAACACACTTCCTAAGAGCTTCAATTCTATAATGGCCTATTCTATGTGCTCAGTCAGACTACAAACAATACACTGTTAAGAACAGATTGTAGAATTTACAGGAAATAGCTATAGCTAAGTATAGATAGGCATTGTTAAAAAAAAAAAATTGCTGTTGATTTCTGTAAAAAAAAGTTACAGTATTTTACTGTATACCTTTAACAGGGTTTTGTATATAAATTACAGAAACTTCTTATTTTTGTTTGTAGAGAAATACAACAATAAAATGTAATGTAGTTTACAAGATTACCTTGTATTCTGCTCAAATCACAAAAGTCACCCGGTAAAAACGCAACCAGTAAATAGCTGTAAATACACAATACAATCGAGGAAGGTTGATGTAGAATGTTTTATACAGTGTTGTTTCTATTTTTCCACATATTGGATTTAAAGGCCTGGATCTTGTTTCTGGTTAGGCTTTTGAGAAATAAAACTCTTTATACAACACCCTTATACAAGCAGAGAGACTAACAATAAAACAGACATAGAAAAATAATCACTACAAACACTGATTGAACCAATGACTGAAAACAACACTTAAGAAGAATGACTGAAAACAATTATGAACTGTAAAGGGGAATGAAAATATCTCAGTATTCAGTTTCAGTATTCAGTTTCACAGATTTGTCTTTTTTAAGACATAGTTTTGCAAGTATTGAAAGCTTTGAAACCAGTCAATTTTTTTTTCTAATGGTGGGGAATTCCAAATCTTTGGGCCTTCAGCTGGAACAGAGAACTAACAACTGCACGTTTTTGTGCTGGTTTGCAGCCTCCACTGGCTTCTTTGCTGTGATATTTTAAAATCATTTGACTGACTAGTTGTGGGGCAAGGCCATTCACAATTTTTCTCATGATTTCTTTTTCCTCATACCAGCAGACCCGTATGGACAGCTGTTGCTGTTTCCACAATCAACCAAATTATGTTTTATTAATAAATAAATAAATAAATAAATAATACCACAGGTCCCCAGCTTAATTATTTGTCAAAGGTGGTTTTCAAAGTGGAGAGCAGGGATCTACATGAGTCCTTGAGGGTCTTCCAGCAAAATGAGTAATAGTTTCATTTCTAATATAGTAATAATAACACTGAAAATTGTTGCATTACAAAAAATGTGATCTTAACTCATTTTAATCTCAGTATTTTGAATAATATTTGGCAGTGCTCAAGTATCACATCAAACCACTTTAATACTCAGAACAAGCTAAAGTATCTTTTTATGTCAGGGTCCCTGAGCCACAATCACTTCAAATGGGAACCACGGCAACAGTTTGAATAGCTGATATAACTAATATAGTGAATTTTAGTTTTGATGAATTTCTTTGTCAGTAACTGAAAATGGACAATAGTAGTCAAATAGCCCAATTACAATTTTTTTTTTTTTTTTTTTTTTTACCTAATACCACCATATTGATATTGTGATATGATAGGGGATGACTACACACTGAGATTTTTGATGAACAACCATTAGTAACGTGGATATGATGACAAGGCAGGTAGAGGCAAATATTAAAACAGCTAAAAATCTAAGAAGTTCAGAAAATTGTATCTCTTTGCTGTAAACCAGGAAAAGACACTTATGTCATATCATAATATTACAATATTCAAAATATCCGATATTTTGCTTTATATCACTTTATCAGTATAATACTAATGTATTGCCCAGCTCTAATCTGAGTTACAATACTAAAGCTGTTATGAAGCTCCTGTTCAGGACCAATGAATATTTTATAATGAAGAGTTCCTGTAAAAAAGTTACAATTACAATCTGCATTATTTTGCATTAAATTACAAATACAATCTTTGAGGCTGTAAAAGATGAAAGACAACGCCTACAGCACTGTTACATGACAAGCTTCATTTTATTGTCCTCCATGGATGAAAACAGAAACTGCGTGTACAGAATGGTAGTCACATGCAATACAAAAATATGAATTTTTACATAACATAAAAAACATGTATTGGCCCATTCTAAAAAAATTTACAGTTTTTATACAGTGTTTTTGTACATGAAAAAAATATAAATATATATGTACATCTGTAATAGGGATAGCAGTACCTATTCAAAAATGCTGTGATGTATTGTACATATAAAATGTTTGTACAAATATTAAAAGTATCATGTTAATTTGCTGTACATTAAATAATGTATATACATCACATACCGTTTGCGACACATTTACTGCAATCTTTCACAAAACCAACCCTACGTGTTCCAACACAGTACGCTCACTCAGCCACATATACACCCACACACACACACACACACATCCACCCGCCCACACACACACACATACACACACACACACATACACACAACACATAAATACAAGCACACCAACTGAAGCCGGCAATCACAAACAGAATACACACAAGCACGCACAAGAGGTAATGTTTTAGGAAGATATAGGACACTTCTGCACCAGGTTCCTGATTTATCTTTTTTTTTGCGCAGAGAATGAAATTACTTCTTGAACGGAGGATCTTTCTAAACTCATATCATCGTAAGGTGCACTTTACATTTTAATGGATAGACGCCACTCCTTTATGGAAAAAGTCTTCGATCATACATACCCAGCATTATTTTTTTCCCCCATGTGGATTGTGAATGACGTAGGGAGCTCCTCACCAACTGCTGGTTGGCATACAGTAGTATTCATTATGATTCTTCGTCAGTGCACTGTTTTCAAGTGTATCGAATCAGCTGTGAGTTTATCAGATTATATTCCAACAAGACAAGATACAAGTGAACATATCGCACTGCCCGAGCCTCTGAATTCAGTCACTGAGAACAAGAAAAAAAAAAAAAAAAACACTGCAAATATGATAGTAACCGAAAAATATACAGTTTCTTATTGTTTTTTCCTGTTGACAAAGTGCATATTGTGTCCAGGCAGACGTGGGCCGCACGTTGGTGACCGCCTCAGCGCATGCCATCATACAACCATATACAACTGAGGGAGAGCAGTTGGGAGGCAGTTGGTTTGAACATGTCAGTCAAGCAGCCTGTCAAATGTGTGTCAAAACCTCAAGGAGAACATGAGAGTGAATGCACAGGTCCATTTGGTACTGGGGTCCATTTTTATGTCCAGCAAAGAGTGTGTATTTGTGTGTGTGGTGTGTGTGTGTGTGTGTGTGTGTGTGTGGGCGATAGCGCGCCATGTGGTCAGGGTCCCAGCAAGAATAACCACATCACAGCAGCACAGAGAAAGAGAGCAGGCCAAGGACAGGGCAGCCATCAGCAGGCAGAGACCACAGCACACCAGTCAGTCTCAGCACAGACACCACAAGCTGGTTATTCACAAGCCTCAGAGTCCGACGGAGTTACGGAACAAAAAATTAATAAAATGAAGGCAAAGAGATTTTCAGACGAAGGAAGGGGGGAAGTGCAGAGGAGGGGTGGGGACTGTTGGCGTCGCCCCCCCCCCACGACACCTCGGTCCACCGATCCTCTCTCCCCCAGACAAGAAAACGCAACGGTTAGACATGGAAGATCAGACTGTGGATTAGTGGAAGCAATGTCTGTTTCAGGCAGAGGCAATGCTTTGATCAATCCTCTAAGAGTTAAGGATTCAGGAGCATGCAAGGCAGACCCAGGCTTTGTTTTGCATTGCTTATGTTTCAGAGTGACTGCTACAACCTAGATTAGAAGACAAAAAAGAAAGAGAAAGAACACAAAGGAAAACACAAATGTTAGACAGTTAGTGAAAGCAAAACAGGCTTACATTAAGAAAGGATAATTTGAAAAGTAGCAAGATACATACATATATATACTTAAAAAGCATTCTGCACTACATCAGACAGACCGAGCTTTGTTGGTTCGGAAATCTCTCTTTTTTAATCACCTTTTGTCCAAGCAGAGCTCTCTAGCTGGTTTGTATTGTCTGTAAGAGTCTTCCACACAATCTAGTCTGTCACGCTAGCCTCTCATTATTTCATGCTCTGGATGAACAACCCTCTCAATTGACCACGCAAGATCAACGCTGGAGTGCCTCACTGCAGTATAGCTCTTCAGTTTGACCGATATTAAAAAATAAAAGAGTTTCATGTAGTCTCAAGAGCAAACGGGACAGAGGTTTTTAGACAGAGTGAATCATAGCCAGGAGGCAGGAAACAAATGGAGGACATGGTGTGAAAGTGAACTTCAATCAAAGTGTATGCAAAAAAAAAAAAACAAAAAAAAAAAAAACATGCATGGGGTCGCTGGGCTGTGGCAAAGTAGGCAAGAATAGCTGAGCACAGTCCAGGTCCAGATTATAAAGGAGATCAAATCCATCCTCGTACAGCAATGTCCTAGATGAACCGTGCACCAGTGGAGAGGATAACATCAAAGATATACACTAAAAAATACTGCTTGTAAACACTTTCCCTTATTCTCATATTTCTAGTTTAGTCTGTGGTCCCCAAGCAATAAGGATCATCACAGAATAGATCGTCACTGTACCATATGGAACCAGAAAACACATCATAGGACCACAGGGTTGTCACACGCCGTGCTTTCACATGAACAGCACAGATCGCTCATCGAGTAAAGTTCGAGTTGTGTCGATTTGGATTGGTGCAACACCCGTGAAACCCTCCCCCCCACACCTCAAACCTGTCCTGTGTCTTCAACATTGTCCTTCGGCTCTAGGATACATACTCTGCAGACTTCCAGAAGTGGCCGGGATGTGACAGCCTGCGGTTGAGTTTAGGCAGCTTCTCCAGCATGTCAGCCAGCTGGGTGAAGGTAGGCCTCTCCCTCAGGTCATACGCCCAGCAGGCAGACAGGATCTCCTGGGAGAGCAAAATGCTTCATGTCACCAGAGCGAAGTCACTGATCCAGATGCTCATCAGCCCCAAAAACCTCTGACCAGCAGAACGTGGCAGATTCATTTGCCTTGAGAAGCTGAACAGAGCAGCGAACTGACATATTAATGCTTCAGCTTGCACTTACTGTGACCTCCTTGCCAAGGCTGATCTCTGCCAAGACCTTCTTTATGCCCTCGCCGCTCCCCACCTGCCAGATGGTGGCCTCCACGGGCTGATTGGTGATTGGCCAGTCTCTAGCTTGGAGCTCATACCAAATGGTGCTAAAAGGGGTTAACAACAGTGTGATTATCAGTATTGGGGTCATCACTCAAATAAAGTAATTATTACACATTACTTGTTACTTTTTAAAAAGTAATGCATTACTACAGTCAGTTACTCCCTGTGGAAAGTAATTTTTACACTACTCATTACATTACTTATGCTTTACTCCACAACATCGCCTGGGATGCATTGTCACATAGTTGCCAGTTAACAATATAAATCCCCATCCTAATATGACGGACACACACAAGATATTTCTTTTATGCTCTTTAATAAACTAATACCACAGAGCTGACAGCAAAGCTGGTGAAAACCAGCCCGTTTGATGTTGTGTTCACAGCAGTGGGTAGTTGTTTCTGGCCTGAGCACTTTAACGTTAAAGTTTGTGCTTTACCGTCACATTCTTCAAAATCTTGAAGTAATGTGCATATCTGCACCCCTGCCATTTTGTCCTGTCTCCTGCACGAACTCTAGCCAAAGTGAAGTGATGATTTGCTTGCACAACTCAGCACAAGCTGTGCAAGCAACTCAGCTTGTGCTTACACTATTTTTTTTTTTCTATCTGCTCATTATGCAGATAATTAAAGAACTATACGCAGAACTATATGCAGAACATTATGAAGATAATAAAAGAATGTAAGGCAAGTAATGGCACAATTGTTTGCTTTGTAATTGTAATGTGATTACTGAGTTTAGGAACAGTAACGTGTCGCATTACTGTGTTACAGACGAATGTAATGTCATTACAATTAGTTATGACTAGTTATGATCAGATCACCCAAGACAGGTGTTAAAAGTATGAACAGGGCCAGGGTAAACATCAGCTCTTCTCAGTGACACCAACAGGTATGACAGAACAGCAGTGCCAACATTTAAACTAAGTTGTTGAGGATCTATGTTTGTGCAGAGCTTACCCAAAGGCATACACATCTGCTGCAGTGGAGAAAGGAAGTCGGTCCTCATTGTTACCGGGGCTCATCCGACGCACAATCTCTGGTGCGAGGTAACAAATCCAGCCATGTGGAAGCTTTAACTTGTTCTCCCGCCTGTGAGAATACACCAAATAAAATAGACCATGTGTTTTTATTGGTCTTGGTCATTACACTCCAGCAAAGGTTCAATGTACAACTACTAGTTGTCAAACAATATACAATGCAAGCATCATAATTGTGGAGTTGTGGCTTCCTTGTTCAAAATGTTCAAAGCCGGCTTTAAAATTATTGGGATAATTGCACAAGGTTAGTACTACCAAGGGACCTCACTCTTGGCAAAAAATAGGGGGCTGACTCGGAAGATGCCTGCATTAGAGCCACTTTGCATCTCAGCAGTTTATTACAAATCACTGGACATCCCTAGATAATAGCAGTCCTGTGTGGACAACACTTTAGCTCAGTTTTTTTTTTTTTTTGGCATTCCTGCTTTATTTGACAGCCACAGTAGAGAGAGACAGGAAAGGCAGGGGAGAGAGAGGGGATGACATGCAGCAAAGGGCCTGAGGTCAGATTTGGACCCCGGTCACTGCGATCGGGACTAAGCCCTGGTAATTGGTACGCACTCTTAGCCGGTGAGCCACCGGGACGCCCCCCCAGGTTGTTGTTTTAAACCTCTCAGGCAGTGATCTTACCTCCCCTCCTGTACGACGCCAGAGATCCCAAACAGCCCAAAGTCTGTGATCACTACCTTATTGGTATCATGAAAAACGTTCTTGGACTTCAAGTCCTTGTGAACAATGCCTTTTGCATGCAGATAGCCCATTCCCTGCAGAGGAAGACATACATTGTCAAAACATACAGCATAGAAATATCATGTCGGATTCACATGGTGTTAAGTTCTGCAGGTCTGGAAGGGGTGCATGTTACCGGGAGCAAAAGTAGAGGACTTACACAGCTGTGATCAGAGGTGCCCTAATCACATATAAATGCTGGCTGCATTGATTGTCTGATAAATCCATCATTTAAAAGATTACTTGGCACCCTCTGTGTGCCCTAATAGTACTGCCTCCTATTTTTTAAAGACTGTTTTGGGGCATTTCTGCTTTTATTTGATGACAGTAGAGACAGAGGGAATGACAAGCAGCAAAGGGTCCTGGCCAGATTCAAACCCAGGCCGCTGTGGTCTCAGCCTTGATATGTGGTACATGCTCTACCGGGTGAGCCAGCAGGATGCCCTGTGCTGCCTCCTTTGTAATCCGTTAAACTCAAGCACAGAAAATTGCAAAACACAGCACATTTACATCGTTGTTGAAACTTGTTAAATTGCTTTGAGTAGCATTTCAGTTGCCCAGAGACCAATTTCCTTCAAGTTTTTATCAATCAAATCTGAATCTCAACCGATGTTTTTGTCTTTGTTCGTCATAAAATCAATGGCAACAGAAATCAGTATTACACATGTTGCAGTTTTTGGTATGAAAGAAAAGGTGTAAACAATTGGTCTTGAATAAATGTCAGAATATGCAAGCATAATGCAAAGCTGGACATGGCTTGACTCACACTTTTACCACCTGAGGTGAACATTCAGCAGTAGTGTGTGCATGTAAAACTCGAATTAAAACACCACTGACCACTGAGCTCTGACTTGAGTCCACACACAATAAAGAGCACATAAGTAATCTTTAAATCAAACACAAATATTTACCTTTACAATCTCTTGAGCAATTTGTCTTGTCTTATTAATGTCCAGAGTGTTTTTAGTGTCTCGAACAACTGAATACAGTGTCCTCCCTTTACAGAAACTGGGAAAAGAGAAAGAAACAATTAGTAAAACAGGTATTCAGGTTAAAATAGTAGGCAAGCATTTTAAGTGTATGTTGCTGTTTTTTTATTTGTCCTCTCACCTGGTGATGATAGCTAGGTGGGGTGGAGCCATGCAGGCCCCCATGAAGAGGACTACGTTCTCATGCCGGGTCTGCCTGTAGTTCATCACCTCCTTCTTAAACAGCTTCAGATGATCCTGGTTGTTCCCGTCGATCTCCAGAAGTCGGATGGCCACTTCACCGTGCCACCGACCCTTGTGCACTTTGCCCCAGCGGCCCTAGATCAACAAAACAACCACAAAAATGATCTTTGATTGATTCATTCACAAACTTTTGAGATCTATGTAAGGTTTCCTGATTGTGCTTGTCTCATAAACCTTGCGTGATCTTCAGTCGTTTTTTCCCCCCTCACCTTTCCTATCAGCTCTCCCAGGTCCAGCTGCTCAAACGGGATGTCCCACTCCTGCAGGTACACACTGGTCTGACTCGCCTTGCGGGAGATCGGGCCCTTCCACTGGCTTCCCCGAGAACTGGGCAGGTCATCCAGCTCATCGCCGTCACACTCCCCATCTGATCCCACGTTTATCCCACTCTCTTCCCCTTCATCCTCTTCCTCTCCTTCATCATCCTCCTCCCCCTCATCTTCCTCATTCTCCTCCTCCGCTTCTGGGTCTTCATCCTCGACCTCCAGTTCCTCCTCCCCTTCCTGTAAGAGTGCATTGATGGTTACTTTAACATGCTTCAAAGGATAAAGCATTGAAGTCTGCACAAAATTATCAAGATGTAGATGTAACACATGATGAGCATGTGGAAATGAGCCTCCATGAACAATAAAACAAATTGTGCTTTTTCAAAAAGGATCTCTCCTGGCTCCTGGAAAACGGTGAAATGGCGGAAAATTATATTTTAATGCATCTGCTGCCTGTCTTTATGCATTAGGTATCAGAGTGCTTTGTGGTTTGTAAAGCCCTTAATCATCATTGTACACTATATTCTAGGCTTGTCTATTAGTCTCCTCAGTCCTTGGTTGTGTATTTAAAGAAGATTTCATCCTTCTCCTTCTTTCCAACCCAAATTCACGCTATATGGGAAACAATGCCTTATGATCCCAACCACTGCTGTATTAAAACTGGTACTTTAGTTTCAAAATTGGGCTGCAGGTAGTGAGTATGAATCGATTGGAAAAAAGTCAATTCTTTGATCAAGCTGCCTGTAGTTCTTCTTCCATATACCGTATAGCGTAGGCATGAGCCTGCTGTAAATGCGAGTCAATGTTTCATTTTGCTTTGCCTCCATCTTTATGTGTTGTTGCCCTTGGCCAAAAGAGAGATACTTTTATGTCAGCATGTTTAGTACCAGTACCATCATTGTCCCAGAGTGTATTATTACACTGGACAATGTTATGTCAACCTGGTGCCATCCAGCAAATGTCAGGTTGGATATTGTTTTTGGTTAATGTCATTCATGCTGAAAACAGCCTCTAGAAAGCTGGAATCTGAGTGAAAACTACCCTTTTAACTTGTACATGAAAACTGTCACCATTAGAATAACATGTATATCATCACCAAGAAATAATATACCAAATGAATTATATTGTACAAAAGTAAATATATTCAAATATGATCATTGTTATGTCTGCTCTTAGTTCAAACTGTTAGTTTAAGCAGTAAAGTAGTAAAGTTGGGTCATATCTTACTTTTGGCAGTTTATTTGGAAACTTTATCTTGGTGCCATAATAAACATATGTTTATGAAACATAAATCCTATGTCAGAACTTGATTTTCTCTCATGTTTGGATATCATCCATCCGGATGCTCTTCTGTTATTACATTCTGCTACAGGTCACCATGTTGAGCTTTTTCTAAACACAGCTGCATATTTGCACCCACTCACCACAGTCTGCTGCCCCCTAAAGTTGTGTCAGTCCATTATTACTCTGTGTGTCTAACACTGACAACTGTGTCTTTAATGCTTCAAGTCAGTTCAGCAACGTTTCTGTTGACATTACTATGCTATCATGGATGGATGACAAAGGCAATTTCAATCTCCATCAGCACTGTGTTGTCAGACTGGTTTGTCATTCAGTGTCCTGCAAAAATCTGTCTCTCACAGCGAGACACTGAACTAACCGGGATATGAGACAAATGTCAGACAAACCCAACATCAAGTACAGCCTTAACATCCTTTAACAAACTGACAGGAAAAGCTGTCTTAAAATACACATGCTTGAATTCACACACAGTGTGCAGCAACATTACCTCTTCATCTTCATCCAACTCGGCATGCATATCATCAGCCACCTGCTCTATCTCACTGCTGTGACACAGAGAATTATATTAGAGAAATACTATTATATGCCATCTTGGAAACAAAATATTTATATGTATGAAATAGACAAGAATGTCTTACACAGTGTCTTGGAGGACATCAGAGTGTAAACTAACAGGACTGGAGACATCTGTGGGGAAAAAAGAAATACTATTTAGATTTTTTTGATAGAGGAGCCAAAATTTTGACCCTCTTCTTTTTTCTCTCTTCACTTTGGGTCTGGGCAACAGCATCACATCATCAACCACACACACACAACAAGACTGTACATGCAATTCCCACGATCATGCCAGTGGATGGGGTGTCTGAGGAAATGTCTCTCATCAACAACATGCGTTCTTAATGCTAGCACTCACTGACTGCTAAACTGCTAACACCTTGTACACCGGAGCAAACATGCAAAGGATGGAGAGGGCTGCTGGGAACCTAAGGTTTGGGAAGTGGGTAGAACAGAGATCAGGAACAACGCAGTTTGGGACCGTCAACTCACCAGGGAAGATAAACTGCTGTCTATGCTGAAAGTAGCAGGCAGCTTAGGCAAAAAGAGAGGAAAAGATCGACAAGCATGGTAGGGAGAGAAAGGACAGTAATTTTTATGTTTTAATTCCACAAACAAAAATCCATAGGTGTTCTTCAGTGATCACTGATAGAGAAGGAGAGAGAAGGGTGGTTGCAGCTCCTTCAATTCAATATGAGTAAACTTGAAAAAAATGAGTGTGAGTGTAATCAATCAAGAGTACAATGCTTGTATGTGCCTTTAACTGTGTGTGTGTGTGTGTGTGTGTGTGTGTGTGCATTTGCATGTGCCAGTCTGGCTCTTTGACTTTCCATGTGGGTTGCCATATCTGAATTTACCTGGGAAGTGGAAGCGGCTATCCCGATGGCCTTTGGGTGATGGGTTGGGCGGTGGGGTGGCACTGGGGGGGTTACTCTGCTGGAACGGGGCTGGGGACGAAGGTGTGGATGAGGTGGTGGAGGACGGATTACTGCTGGAGTCCAGTTGGTTCAGCACCGGGGGATGATCCTGGCAAGATACACATACATGCATACAAACAACATAAATCAGGGCCAATAGGTTAAAAGCCATGAATGAAAAAGATGCTGTATGTATTTTTTCTTTTTTTGGTGCCACTGGGTCCGATTTTGAGGGAGATCTGCAGGATTGCTTTACGGCACAAATCGATATTGCTTTAGGGAAAAAGGCGGGAAGAGGGATACTGATATTCCAGTGCAAACAGCGCTTCACAGTTTCGCTAAAAAGAATCTAAAATTATCACTTTTATAATTCTTATCCTGTTCTTGCCCCTCAAAACAAATGTACAGAATAGGCATGGCCTTTGGTTCATGGAAAGTCTGTGTAATTCCGGGTGGTTATTATTGCCAAGGAAACAGGTGTATGTATACGGACACGTGTTACCTCGGAGGAGGTGAGTGGACAAATAGTAACATCCTCTTTACAAAAGGAACCCATGAGGTTTATGGGAAGTGTAGTCTTGACACAGAAATGGGATTCAGTTTCTTAGTGTACTGTTACAACAGAACATGTTTTCTGTGAAGAAGCATCAGACTAGCTCAGCCTGGATCTTCTGTGAACTTGCCACCTTCACCAACATAAACAGCTCTTTTGTTGACACAGTGACATCATTAAGTGTGTACAAGGCAACAAGGGGAACTACCAGGAAATACACTGACTTGCCATAAACCAGAAGTTCATGTCAATTCTACTTAGTTCCATTTCCATCGGTCTTTATTTTGAGATGCACAAGCACTATCAATACCACTGGTATAGAACAGAGGCTACCAAGGTCAGTTAGATATGACCTTTAAACACAGCATACTGAGGATCACTGCAGCAGTGACACTGTACGGTGTGATGCAGAACTCATTAAACCTGTTTTACCTTCTTGGTAATGGCCTTTGGTAGTGTGCCAAACTGCGGTGCTTCTGATGGCCGGTCCACAGGGTTGTTAATATCAGATGGAACAGACTCAGTCCGCCGTATTTTGGCGACTACAAGAGAAACAGGCATTGTTATGCGGACGCAGAGTTGAAGCACAAGATTGTTTCTGCCAAACCCAAGGTGATGCGAAAGCCGTAGAGGAACTCACTTGGCAGAAAGGAGATTCTGCAGGAGGGTGCTTCCTTTGTGCATTTGTTGTGGCACTTTAACCTGTGAACAAAAAGTGTAGCATTGCGGACACTCAGCAGATAGCACCTTAAAGAGCCCTCTTCTTACATCCAGACAGAATCAAGGAGTCAGCTCTTCAATCTCTGAAATCACAGTTACTGTCTTCCAGTGTCTGAGAAAAGTATAAAAAAAACAACTAGGTGAGCGGACGGCCCACTTGAAAAAAGGAGCTCTACTCACCGACAGTGTTTGCACTTAACCCCAAACATCATGTTCTTCTGGCACACCTGACACGTCTGGGAAAGCCAGGACTTGGTTGAAAACCTAAATACAATCAATGCTGTTAGACCTATTTAATTACACGGTTTCATCAAGAATTACTTAAGTAGCAATAATTTCTATGAATACTGATTCTTATTAGTGATTAGAGGTATTGTTAAATACTTAATTAGAAATAAACCTGGCTCCTTTGCTTTATTATAATATAATCTCAGGCTAAAAGTATTGGTTATAAGCAGGAGAATCCACCTGTGTGTGACTGCTAGGCCAATATCTCTCCTCACTGCTTGTGGGGAGCTGCGGTGCACCGCTACATTATCTAGGCAGGGAGAAAGAAAGAAAGAAAGAAAGAAAGGTTTAAGAGGACTGTTCAGACAAACTTTGTATTTGATCAAGTAGTTAATCACCTATAAGTCAATACTGAACATTCAGCCATTTAGAATTTATCATCAGAAAAGCAAACGCCATCTGAGATGTGATTCATCCACATATAAATAATAGAAATAATCATCAGAATGTTACAGATGCAAAGCATCAGTCACACCATTCGCAAACACAAGTGAACACTTGCAGGTACATAAATACACATACACATTTATGTGACATATTTGCACACACAGAGTGTGAGAGTATGCAATTTCTGTCTCAGCCATAAAAGAAGGAATAGCACCGCATCTAATTATGATAAAATTCAGTTTACACACAAAAAAAAAACAATAATAACAAAAAACATTGAGACCAGTCGTCTTGACTGAGGTATACTAATCAGTTTTTTTTTTTTTTTTTTTAAATACTGACTATATTGCATGAAATCAACAGAATAAAACATGTATGTAATACATTCATATGAGAGCTCACTCTTGATGCTGCTGTGCTCTTCCATTAGGGTGGGGGTCCCAGGAAGGGTGTAGGGTGCAGTGGTGGCTCCTGGGGTGCGAGCGGGCATGACCGGGTAGCGAGACGGCGAGTCCTCACATCCATTCCCGTTGATTTGCATATTCAGGAACAGCTTATTCTTTTTAACACACCTGGAAGGGGAGAAAAACAACAACGAAGACTGTAAAATAATAATAAAAAAAAAAATAGACTGCATGTGTTCGTACATTATTCTAATTAATTAGGAGTTTTGAATTAACTTTTTTGAGTTACTTTAACCTGATTTATGATATATTGTATTTTTTATTAGTTTACCCACCTGTTATACAGGACGTTGTATTATAAACTTTATTATTATGATACTTTTTGACACTTGCGATCATACTTGTTACCAGTTTTCTTAACAGCCACAGTTCACACTCTCAGATCAGCAGTGTAATGTAATGTGCTGTATGCACAGGACTGGGCTCAGCTTGAAAAAGATCATCAGGCTGCCGAGGCTGTATGTCAGATGCACAGGATCTATGTCAGCCTTGTTTACTTCTGCCTCGTCATGTTCCAGGCTTTGCAGTAAAGCTTTCCATAAATGGACAGGATATTATGGATCAACATGTGGCATGTATTTTTGTATATGTGCATGTGTGTGTGTGTGTGTGTGTGTGTGTGTGTGTGTGTGTGTGTGTGTACATCTAATCACAATGGGATGGGGTTGGGAGGGGGAGGTTATGTGTGTCTTGCCACCTCTGAGCATTAGTCCTAGGAAATGCTTCCTGTTTGGACATGAATCATAATCTCTGGGAATCTGTGGGGGGATTAGCTCCAGTTGTATACACAGAGCAAAACAGCAACAGGCAAAATGTGAGAAAGAGGGACCGGGAGAGAGAGAGAGGGAGAGAGATACACAGACAGAGAGGAAGAACCAGTGTCTATCTGAGTGGGTGTGAGAAAAGCTCAGCGCCCAAACACAGTGTGGTGTGAGGGAGGTGTGTCTAGTACAACCCTGCTATGAGATACTGGCTAGATACTTTCAGGAAAGCTGCATTCACAACTGGATAACTCATTTGGTTATGAAACCCATGGGGCTGCAACAGTAACCCCAGTGCCACAATACCACCGTGGCCACCCTTGGTTTTTATAAGAGCATACAGCACCCTCTGCTGCTCTTTGTGGGCTTTTCTCCAACACACTCTCCCCCCTGTTCTTCATTTTGTACAGGGTGGTTTTACAGTTACATGTTCTGCCGAGCTGCCAAATGTTCAACTGCGGGCATACACTCGGGCCTTTCAATGCCCACGGACAGTCTGGCCTTTAAATGTGAGTATTCACCTCTGTCCCCCATAGCTGCGACCATTAAGGCAATGGACATGTCCATCGTTTTGGCTGCGTAGTGTAGAAACTGGAAACAGTGGGAAAGGTGACTGCAATTCTGTGCAGGAGGTGAAATTCAGCTATCGACATATATTTATCGTAGTGGTCAATGGAAAACCCATGAGGCAATCATAGAACACACACACACAGACACACACACACACACACAACAGGCAGCACTAATGGCAAACCGATTCCAAATTAGATTAGAATGGAATAGAAAAGAATCAAAGGAGTGTATCCATGTTCCCAGGGTCCAATGTTCCATCACTGCAATTTGTTTATACACCATCAGAGATTCAAATTTAAGACTCATTTTTGGAAAATTCGCCTTTTCGTTATTGAAATAAGCATTGTTGGTAAGTGCTTATATATTTGGTCTGAGGACAGTTTTGGGCAGGAATACGGTCGGTTACTGACTACATGTTTCTGCTCCTTTCGACTCCTTTAGCTTCGATAGCAGCTGCTGCCAAAATAAATGTAACAAGGACTTTTTGTTTTTCTTACAGAGAACTTGGGATTTTTATGGATTTCTCTCTACAGATGCTCAAGTGAATAATCTGGCTTCTGTGTGTAAATGTAGCGTATGGCAGTAAATATAAAACGATGCCTCACATGGGGATAAAGAAAGTATTAGGTTTAGAAGGATGTTTGGAATCAGAAATGTGGACTTTCATGCAGAAGAGTTTGACTAGTTTTTATTACAAGACGGTTAAATGAAATTTGATAAAATGTTTATGTGGAAATTAAGACCTAATAAAATCAAATTTAAGACTATCTAATGACTTTTAAGGCCTAATGTTGATAAATGGGTGTAGGGTGTACCTCTGAATCAAATAATTCCCACGTTCCCCCAAGACCCATAATTTTGAGCTAATAAACCCAACTGTAGTGATCTGTTATAATTACAATTTGTTTTGAAGAAGCCCATTAAGTTAAATCCTTAATTACATATTTGAGAAAAGGTTTAAGTCCAGGTGAATTCGGTAAATTATGGTCTGGATGGTCTGGACAGCCTGAGCTGAGCACCTACTTGTTGGTGGGCGGGTCTTCGATGCGGTTGCCCAGCTGGGACTCGTGGCTTTTGCTGCGGGTCAGTGTGATGTTGGGTAAGAGGTGCAGCACTTTGCGGGATGGAGGTGGAGGGGTGCAGGGCGGCTTGAGTCGGTGACGCCTCTTGGAGGGTGGAGTTATGGGTGGAGTGGAGGTGCGTCCGTGGAGCCTGGCCGTACGGGCCAAGGGCATGGGAAACGGATCGGTGAGCGGGCTGTCACCGTAGATGTAAGACGCCTGTGCATCTGGAGTGGGCGCTGCTGACACCGAGCCAGAGCGCGGGTGGGGGCAGGAGGTGCAGGGGGTCGATGGGGTAGATGGGGTGGTGGACGGGCGGGCCAGAGGCGAGGGGCTGTGAGGGCGGAGCGGAGCCCCCATACTGCTTAGCTGGTCTGCAGTCAGTAAGGAGCCGCTGTCCCTCCTGGTGGGCTCGGACAGCCAGGGACCCCCATCCTCCCTCAGCTCACCTCCTGCTCAGAAGACACAACAGAAAAAACCCTCAGAGCCAGCTGAGAGAGGAATCAGATCAAGGAGGCTCTCCTGCAACAAAAACTCACCTGATTCAGTGGCGCTTTTCAGACAGGAGAGGGCAGCACTGAGTCTGGCACACTCCTCTGAGCTGGACCCTAGTCTTCTCATGATCTCCCGCACCTGAGAACCGGTCATCTGCAGTAAGGCATCCAGGGACAGCTTCACTGGCACTGCCTGCAGAGAGGGACACGTCAGGACAAAGTGAACAACAGCGATCAATAACACACAGAACATGAGCAGAAACACAGATAACATACTGTACAATACTGCCATGGAATCTGCTGGGAGACCCAAAATACTGCAAAAAGCTGACAATAAAAAAGCTCACATCCCACTGTAAACAAAACATGTTTGTCAGTCAAATGCAGCATGGATCAATAAACCAGGGCAGAAGACTGAGCACTTGGCCCCATGTGGAAGCACTTCAGAGCTTTCTAGTTGAGAGATAAGTCATAGCAAAAGTCAATAGTAAAACCAGCAAGTGCAGTGAGTTTGGACCAGTAGTGTTATTCATAACAGAGAGGAAGGGGCTACACAGTAAATTATACAGTGTAAATTCTATAGATAATCAAGCTAATAGATCAGTATTTGCCAAACCCTCCCAAAATAAGCTGGGTATACTCTACGCCTCTATCTACTATGTTGCTAATGTGGACTTAATAGTAGTTAAATTAAATCTACTAGCAACTGCTGGCCCAGATTAGTAATGTTTTTATCACATTTGAAGGCAGAGTGATGTTGTAAAACTGCAAAAATTACACCGTGCCACTGACTAAAACACAGGATTTAAAGGTCAGCATGGTATGGCACGACAGAGTTCATGGAAGAGAAAACAGCCTCTGCTGTTCCTGGAAATCTGTGATAATCTTGTTTGTTTAGGGTATTTCATCAAACACCACTTATTCCACTAATCTGGCTCTGCAGATTCTACTACAGGCACTATCTTAGGCCACTATCAGTGGGTATCAGCAAAGTCTAGACTGAGCCTGGGCCCACTAGAAGCTATCATCAAATGTGGGCTTCAGTACTCCTCCACAGGCATGCTCACCGCTGATTTTAAACGTATTATGAATGTACTCATAGCAGTTTGCAGGGGCGGAAAAAGTACACACATTTTTTTTTGTTTTTTCTTTTACTAGGATTAAAAGAGTGCACAGATGTACAAAAAACACAGCTAATATTGTTACATTACATTTAGCTGACAGTTTTACCCAGAATGATTTAACAATGCGTGAGGAGGCAAGAGTTCAATGTCTTGCGTCCGTTTGACCAACTTTATAGTCATTTTATGGAGTGATTCCAGGTTTTGTAATCACCGCCTTTTCCTAAAAATATAACACAGAATTTGTACAACCCTGCATGTGTGTGTTCATGCGTCCCAAATTGTTTCTGAAAGATCATAGGTCTCCTAGCTTGGACAAAAGGGCAATAACAGCTATGATAAAAGCTGACATATGGATGTTTTTCATGCAATTTCACATGAAGACAATTGATCAACTAAGGAATCATAAAGACTGAACTCATTGTAATTTTACCACATAACAAGGAAACTCGGCCAGTCAAACGCACACTACTGAAAGAGAAAACATCAGGAACTTGAACAAGGTGTGGAAACTAGTAGACTAAGGGCAACAGTCCTTAAATCAACTAGACGTGCTGTCGGTGAAGCACAACAGGGTAGTGGTTCACCGGGTTTGGCTTGCTGGCAAAGGTACAGGACAGGTCATGGAGTCACAGCAAAAATCAATAGGTTTCTTCCTCTTGGGACTATTACTGTGCATGGCAAATTTGAAAAAAAAACTGAATGAACGGTATTCGAGTTACTGCATTCACAGCCAGGATCTGCTGCAGTGGATGTGGCGTCACTGGGGTGAATCCCCAACACTTTCATTTTGGGCATATAATTATGATATAATCAAAACAAACTACACACTTTCCAAGCAACCCTTGGAACTTGCTAACTACAATCAGCTGACAAATGCAAATTCATGGTGAAAAATCCCATTTCTGCCAGCCAACACTGTGAGAGACACTGGTAAGTACAGCTATGGCCTGGCTCCTTGGTGCAGTATCTCTGCGAAAATGCCTTTTAACTTTCCACCCTGACACACTGACTATTAGGACGAAAAGTTAATCTATGGTTTGCTTTGAATCTTGTTTGCCTTGGTAACTCAGTAATTAAGTTCGTACCTTGGATAATCACATTGTTTAACTTTCATTTGCTTTGAGCGCAGACCTAGAACCTCTAGTGGAGAAAGATCTCAAAGTTCTCTTGCAGTGATAAAATCCCACTGCACATGTGAGAGAATTTTTTTTGAGTGGTTCCCCATAGGCCCTGGTCTCTGTTTGCAATGTAACTGCTCCTTCACTTCAGGTGTTTATATACACCCCTGTCAACCATTTATGAGGCAGTAAGAGATCAAGGAGAAGAGGAGCTGAGGACCTGGGGGTCGGAGAATCCAAAGCCGGAGGTCCTCTCCAAACTATTTACCACCACTTGTTTCCTCCGTTATCTCCAACAAGGAAGCTCACTTAGAGGAAAGAAGACGAATGGAAAGCTGAGATTGCTGCACAACTTTATCTCACAAGATGAGATGGCAAACATGTCAATATGGCTTTTTAGTCAGTATATACCATAGCTGTGAACTTACAGAGCTTTCAAAGGTGTGATATTTGAATGGGCAGCAAATAGTCATGTGAGACCGCAGGAAAGATGGCAGCACAAATAATTTCTAGATCACAGAAGTCAGAGGTAAGGAGGAGTTTAGGATGTTTTCCAACATGGGAAGTGCGCAATAGCTTATCAGTCAGGTTAAAGCCTTCACTCTGAGAGGGCAAATAGTGATCAAAAATCTAGGACAACCGCCAACTCCGCTATGCTCTGTGTACAGTGTAAGCAAAAGCCAGCACACACACACACACACACAGGCAGCGGTGAGTGATGTGATATCCAAAAGTGGCTGTGGGTCCTCCCCTCCCACCTCCACATGCCAATAACATCACAATTTTAGCACCATGAACAGCATAGCTTGCATTCTTGGTTTCTCTACAGAGGCCTCCTTGATATTGTTGGCTAACGCTGCAGATAACACCATCATCATTATATGTGAATAGAGCTGAATCCATTATCAGCGTCCTCATGCAAACACACGGAAAGGAGGTCAAACAAAACAAAGAAAGCAAAACTATTAAGGGTGAGAATCTTTGGCTTCATAGAGGTCTAATTCACTGTTCAGCAGAAAGTAATTTGATTTAAGAACAAACTTTCTTTTGTGGAATGATTTGATTTGAGTGTGTAAACCACAGTTTGAGACAATTCATTTGGTTCCTTTAGTAAACATTTTATAGGCTACCCATTAAAACACATGCAGTAATGTAAAACTATCTACAGTGTGAAAAAAAAAAAACAGGCAACACAATTACTTGAAACATTACTATCCTAAAATATGACAAGAAAAGGTTTCAATTCATAGTATTCTGACAGATCATCATGACGTAAGATATCTTATTGAATATTACGAATGAACTGAAGCTGAAGCATTTCATAGCAACCCAGGGCAAAGTCTGAGCAATTCCTTCTATTTATGTTTTTTTTTTTTTGAAGACCATTGCAGTTTGATTTTATGCAGTTTTCATTGTTACACACCAAAAGACTATCTTTGCTTTTTTTCTGGATTTAGGCAAGTTTGGCATCGGCCTGGCTCCCAGCATTAACCTCTTTCAATAAGACACACATGATCATTTAAGAAGCTGGAAACTTAATTTCCAAATATCACATGCTTATGTAACATTATGTAACAAACCCCACTGTCAGCTGCAGAATACATCACCACAAGTAAGCAGAATGGATGGGTTAAGTTTTCCTGTCCAGGGACTGTAGATGCAAATTAGCTAAATAGCTACTTCTGGTTCAGCTGTTGTGTTGTGCACAGTCCCTGTTAAGTAAAGTAATAAACTAAACTAATAAACTAAAGGTAAGGGGTGCATTCATGGTACATAAAGTCATTGTAGTGTTACTAGACCATGCAGCCATTAGAGTGCAGAATGACTGGAGATGCACTTAAGAAATATTGATCTAGAAATGTCCCAACCAGCTGGGACAACAGTAGGGCTGGGTGACATGGACAAAATCAAATATCAAGATATTGTTGACTGATTACTACAATATCGATATTGTACCAGTACTGTAGGAATGACTGTTGGTAGTTTCATGAGATATTTACACACAACAGATTTTTGATAAATAGTCATTAATAATGTAGATATGATGACCAAGCAGGTCATGGAATGGCTAGAATAATGTAATAAGTTCAGAAATTTGCATCCCTTTACTGTAATGAGGCCTTTAAAACCAGGAAAAGACAACACTTGCACCATATCAGCATTATGGTAACCAAAATGCCACGCCATATTTAGTCATATTACAATACTGATAAAATATAAATGTAATGTCCAGCCCTAGTAAACAGTCATTTGCATGCTATGTGGAATCTACATCCCTATAAACAAACAATAGGTCCCTGGTTGGTATATAAGACATACAAACAAGTTCATTTTAATTACCCGGCATACAGGCCTAGTGGATCAATTTAACCTTTATTCAACCAGGCAGGGCAATTAAGAGCAATTCTTATTTACAACAAAAGCCTAGTAAAACACAATTTATCGTGAGACAAAGGTGGTGAGGTTTAGAGGCAGAGAGAACACAGTATTGAACGTGGCAGACACGAGCAAACCAGAAACAGAAGTCGAATAAGAGCTTATGGTATAAGTAATATGCAGAACACAGCAGGGCAGAAGTGGAGAGCAGAGCAGAGCAGACACAAGCTTGGAATGATCCACAACAATAATGTAAGAATAACAAACGCTGTAACAGGCAGGTTACCGCTGGGTCAAAACAGACTTCACCGCAAAGACAAATAGACAAAGAGCAGTGCAAACATACAGTAGCTGAGAGAGATTAAAACAGTTTACAGCAGCGCAGGAAGAGACATGAGTCTATCCCATGGAGGGAGAGGTTTTGGAAACTTGCAACAAAATGCGACAAGAAAAATCATGTGATATAAAATGATGTTTGTAGTAAATTTGTCAAATAAGGAACAGCCAGCGTGTGAATTGATACAGGTGTACAAACTGTCACAATCCTGAAATTTTCCACCCAAGAAACTGTTGCAAATACTGCTTTCTACAGCTTAGCATTGCCTTGTATACATCCACACTGTCAGCCAACGCTGCATTCACTTGAACTCAAACCTCAGAATTCCCATTTTGTAAATTTCCAATCTGCTCCAACTTTATGTTCACAGTGTTAATGCAGGGTAAATGGAGAACTCTGAATTTTTCTCCACATGCAACACCGTGAACAAAATGCTGCCGAAAATCCTGAGGTCCGAGAAATTCAAGTGAATAAAGTGTTCGCCGTCTTGGTAGCAAAACAGTGTGGATGTATAAAAGGCAATGCATTATCGCACATGCAAAATAAAGGACGTTTACACTGTTTTTTTTTTTTTAGGCTAAACAAACGACTGCCCTATTGGATCGTGCTGAAGGCAATAAGCATGCAGCAGAGTGGCAAGTTTTTGGTCACTAAAGATAGTGGCAAAGTTGTGCTATGTTATAAATGATGATTATTAACATTTTAACCTGGGTTGAAAAATACCGCATCTGTCCTTTAGGTACAAGAGTATTTCCCGTGCCTGGGGGAACCAAGTCCTTCTATGCTGAGTAATTCATCAGCATTAGTTAAAAGAAGAGCAGGATCTTAACAAGCCAAGCACTGAGGTTGGAATCTGCAGCTACAGTTGGTAATAAAAACATAAACCAAAATCAAAATATTGCTTCAAGATTTATTTTCAAAGAATATACAAATATTAACATTACAATCCACTAAAAGCTACACTGAAAGGAAAAATAGAAGGTAAAGGGATTCCTGAAAGGTATGTGAGACCTCTAGAAACATTTACTGTGGAAACAAAGTTCTTCACACAGTTTTACAGCAGGTCCCCTCCAACCCAGCTAACGTGCCACAAAATTACAAATGGCAACAGGCTGGGAACTAGACCTCTGGACAAACCGGCATGACTTTGTCTAAAGAAGGACATGTGTATCTTCTGGTGATAGCCTGCACTAAAAATTCCATCCTTGCCTTTCTTTGAAATATGAGTCTCATGAAACATTCTTGGTGTGTTGCCTTGAAATCAAAATGAAAAAAAAAAAAAAAAAAAAAAAAATGCAACTATGAAACAAAACCCTTTGCTGCTGTCAAATATAAATCTAACCATTTCAAGTTCATTTTTGTTGCCACTGTTTGGAGGTCAGACGATCATGATAAAGATGTGAGTTACCGTGAAAGGGGTCACTTTGATGGACACTCTCACGCGAGTGCAACATGCCTAAAATACATAAATATGACAAAGCCATAGATGTTCAGGACAAACAAAGTGAAACACTGATTTTCCCACACAGGCATACTGCCTACCTCGATGAGCTCTGGCCGAAGGTTGATGGTGCGCAGCCAGTCTCCTAAGCGTGGGTAGCTGTCCAGGGCCTTGGGCCTCTCTGTCTCTGGCACTTTCTGCTTGCACTGCAGCTGTTTACAGATGTACTTCATCAGCTTCACCTGCAGGGAGCAACAGAGAACACAGCAGAGATGGGAGGGGCAGGTTAGAGGGGAGAGCGACAGCAGCTATGGCTACAGGAGCAGGGCTCTGGTATGTAGGATACCTGCCACACTTCTTTGGGTTGGCTGTGAGGCAGTTTATTTTGAAAGGAATCAGTGAGATGACAATGTGCATTAGTATCCCAGAACAGCTACCCTAATTTGCAAATATAGAGGAGAAAATAAATTACATAGATCTATTATATTCTTACTATGCCAATATCATGCAGACTTGAGTTTTTCCAAATAATTCATCAAAGCAGCAAACACAAGTATTGCCTCTAAAGTTTATTTAAAGGCACATACGACCAAGGATGAAACGAAAAATAGGTCCCTAGTTACATTTTCTATCTATAAATTTCTCTCCAAAGCGAGAAGAGTCCATTCTGACAACAAGGTTAATATAGTGTCCAATTTGTCATTCGTTTTTATTTTTATTTTGTTTTGACTTTTTGTTTCCAGTTTCAGTTTAATTTTAATTTTGTTTCAAAAGAGGGCTTTACTAGTTTAGTTTGCTTTTTAGTTTTTAGAAAATGCTTAGGTTTAGTTTAGTTTCTATTAGATTCAGTGTTAGTTTTAGTCTTTTTTTATAATGTGTAAAAGATCAGAAAAAAATACTGTGACAAAAACTCAACAAAACATCATAGCATTAAAAAAATGTATTCACTTCGAACAGATGAACAACCAAATCAGTTGACAAAGATGAAAACAAACACATTTTCCCTTTTCCCATGAACATGGTTTGTTAACCCATTTTTAAGCACCTGCACTGAACAAGACTGTCAATTAGATATAAATAGCTATTATTATATACAAAGGAATGGCGAGCTGGCCGTCTGATGAGTGCATCTGCAGCACTGGAAGGGCAAACGAGTGCATCTGGAGCACTGAGGCGGCTTAGTGATATCAAAGTCCTGGAGGATGTTACGTTCATCACAATGCTAGCAGCCAGTCGCTGTGACTCTCTCCTGGCACTGGTCCTCAATACCTGCAAATAACTAATGACCTGTCTATATTCCAGTCAATTACAGAGGTAATAAAATCTCTTAACGTCTATCACTTGATCTCTTTTTCCTTCAATCAACGAGACAAACACAAGGTGATCCATTGCAGATGAACTTAAAAAAAGACAAAGGAAAAAAAAAAGTTTGGACTTGCAGATGGAGACATGGGGCTGAGCGCAGGCAGTGGGGGCTGATGGCAGCTCCAGCACAACACAGACACTAGAAACCATCACATTCTTTCCTCTGCTGTCTCGTCCTCCTCCTCCTCCTCCTCCTCCTCCTCCTCACCCAATAAGACACTGTGCCATTGCTGTGCTGAAGATGCAGAGAATTGATGAAAGAAGAGGAAAGCTTCATGCTGAGATCCTTTCAACGCCGCTCATTGTAGCAGCTTTCTATCGCACAGCGTGTACCCAACAACACCTCACCCCCAACCCAGCCTTCCTCTGGGTAGTTGCATCTACTAATGAGCATGTTAAAGACTATGGCGTCAGTGATGGCCAACGCTGTAGTGTTATGACGGGGGATGCATCAGACAACATTACTAGGACATCGCAAACCGTGATGCACTCTATCTGAACCCAGGACTTGCAACCAAAGCGTCAGACTGGCCGGTTCAACTGTATCTTCCGAGGCCTAAGGTGCAGATCAGACTGGAGTTGTGATTTATGCTTTACCAGAAAATACAACCCAACAAATGTTATGAGGACACATGAGACTCTTTATGACCCTTTATTCCAGGCCTTTCCAAGCCAGTGTCAAGTGCAGTGGTCCTGTGAGTAACTCTTACAATGAACACTGGTATTGGTTTGCAGCGGCTGGCGTTGTGCAGCTCAACACTGCCGTATAGTGTGTCTCCTTATCTCGGAGTCTATCTCTAGAGTCCATTACAGCAGGCAGCCTTGGGCAGGCAACAGCACCTTCAGATGAGCCGTGCAACACCAGTTAGCTCTCGACCCACCAGCCACCTCTCGAGTGCTTGAGCAACAATGAGGAGTGTGTGTCTTTCTCTGCTCATTCAACTCACTCACCGACCACACAGAAAACTCACACAACCATGCTAGCCTGAGAGAGTGTGGCCTTGGGATGTAAAAGGCTTTGCGGAGGCTAACAAAGGCATCTCCACTGCAGACCGGAGAGATGAAAATTGAGAGAGAAAAAATGAAAAGGAGATGAATGCACCTTGGGTACCTGAGGCCAAGCGGCTCTCCATTGATACTTACAGCTGCCATTCAGCTCCACACTCATCAATTGTCGGTTGCATTGAAAACATTAATTGCCCTCTTCAAAAAAGTACATTTACTCATAGATCTAGAGGGAAACCAGGTCTTTTTTAACTAATAAAACAACATTCAATGGTGAGTGTAAAGAGAAAAAAGATCAATTTTTTTTTTTGAAAACCAATGAGATATCAAAGCAATGTCATACAAAGATACACTAGCATGCAAAAAAAAGTGTATAAGTGTATATACTCACCAATGCCCAGCCAAATTTTTCTCATGACCAGGCAAAGAAAGACAGAGAAATTTATATTTCTGAGAAGATGGAAGTTATTAGTGTGAAGCCATTTCCACCAGTGCCCCTTGTTTTTGGCGCAGGCTTTTAGGCTGGCAAGAAACACCTTGCGACTCTTAAAACGTGTCCTCAACATTAGGCTATCCTTTTCTCTTAGACATTTGAGCTGGAGACTAAAAAACTTGCCCTAAAAGTTCGATTGTCATGAGCAAACACAAATGTAAATTGGTAGCCATGCATGCATACATGCACATACAAACTAAATTGATGGGAAATTGATTATGATGCTTAAAGGCAGACTACAGTTTCAAATTTGCTATGATGTGGTAAACAATCATGAAATCCACTCAGTTATCAAAAATATATAATTTGGAAGTCCCTCAGGAGTTTAAGAAAACTCATAATTCAAAACATAAGAGCATTTTGATCCATTGTTTGTTTTTGTGTAAATTTGCCATCAAGACATTAGATTTAAGAGATGCATTTTAATGTGTTACATTAATTTTATGTGATGTATTAGTCTTGCATGAACCTGCGGGGTTTTATCTTTCAGTCTCATCTGCAACTTTAGGAAACAAAGTGGTGTGCCCTCCCATTTGAAACTGCAGTCTGCCTTAAATTTCACAATAATGGCCTACCATAGCTTCATCAAGCATCAACCAGAGGGTCATGGATTTTAAAAACTATTCACTGTGTTCAAGCCAGATGCCTGAATGTAATGTCTATGGAGCTCTGCACTAGCATGGCCCACAACTGAGAGGCTGTTACCAGATGTGGCTAATGAGCTAGCCTTCCGTTTTACCTCCCCATACACTAGTGCAGTCCGGTGACGTCAGGTTACCTAGCAACCCCTCTTCTGAGTCGTCAGCAACATTTCAGTGGGATTTTCCCATACATGTGAAACACAAAGCTCTGACACAATACATCTCAGCATAAAGAAAGTCTTCATGTGTGTCAACAAGACAGAAACTGTAGCAGCTACAGAACATCTTCATCTACAGTCACACACAGAGCGTTCACCCATTGCCATCCAAAACAAACAAGGTGGATAGGATTACACATGCACAGAAATCTGTAAACTCCTCGCTGGTGTTAGCTATGTGTGTGTATTTAGCACATGCACAGGCACACTGGTGCGCCATGGGATCTTCTAGAAAATGACAGGCTTCTTGAATATTATTTTTGGTGCAGAATGGAGAAAGCTCTTGACGTGTGGCCCCGGAGGTGGGAGGAGGGGGAGGGGAGATGGCGTCAGAGCCCACCTGTCAGCGGAGCTAAACAACACCATGGCAACGGCCTATTGCTGCGAGGAGGTGAGTGACAGCCAGCGTGTCAGCCACCAGAGAAGAGAGAGGAGCCCCGGCAGTGCCCGGCCTGACACAGCAGACTGGGGAGCAGATCCCACTGCTCCAATTGTTTCCTCAAGGCTCTTGCTGACACAGCCACTTTGGCGCACCTGCCAAGGATAGCACGGCCCTATTTGAGAACCGAGTGAGAACGTTCCATAACAGAAAATGATTCTTGCACAGTAAGGTCAGTTCTCTTTTCTCGGAGCCAAAATGAACAGGCTCCTAGTTGTCGGGCTTGGTGAATAAAGACACGAAATCATTTCTACTCCTGTAGCCCTATTAGCTATAGCCCCCCTTCTTGGACATAACATTTGTGTTTATAGGGCCCTGAGTGAGGCAGGCTTTAGCTGCTGGTGTCTTTGAGTCCAATCGGCCAAACATGCCTGTGGTTTGTGGCCATGTAATAAAACTAATGGCTTATACATGCAAAGTGAATTTTTCAGCAAATGTTTTTGAGAAACATTTGTATATATATCACCAAAAAAAGATTATTTTCTTGCATGCCAAAAATGGACATCTAAGCTATTAACAGTCTGAAAAACATTCATGTTCAGCGTCAGCTACAAAGGGCCACATGATCAGTGATCCTGTTATTTGCTGGTTGTGGCCTGTGGGCTCCTCTTGGCTTTATGTGGTGGCTCCTCTGGCAATAAAGTGCAGAGGCCGCAGTCAGTGTCTCAGCCAACATGAGACATGACAGTGGTGATGTGGCCTGGGAAATAACGCACGTATTAAGGTCTTTGTCTTTAGCACATCTAAGTCGACCCCTGTCAGGACATATTTTAGGCAGCATCAAGCAACAAAGCAATCGCGTCATCATCAACTCCCATTTCGTGCTTGATGCTTGAGAAGAATGGTGTCGAGCTGGCCTGGTGACGCAGTGGCCAGGTCACATGGCTTTTTTTGGGGCGGGGGGGCTTTTAGTGTCAGGCAAGCTGAATGTTCATGGGTGACTGTCCCAGACAATGGCCTGCTGACCCCTCCTCCATCATTGTTATCACCACTGCTGCTTGACTCCTTCGAAAAGGGAGGGGCTGTGCTGGGCTTGAGGGGGAGTGGAGAGGTGACAGCGAGGCTACCCGTCCCCTGTCCTTATGATGTGCAAGGTTAGTCTGTGGCCCAGCTCGCCAACAATCAACACACATACACACCCAACGGAGGACCATGATATGGGAGAGATATGGCTATGTACCTTTTTTTTTTTTTTTACTTGCTACTGCAATTAGTGAGCAATAATTGCATTTTACACATGTCCATAATGGACAGTTGTATAAGAAAAGAAAGTTTCAAATTAAGTAAAAGGGTGACATAACACCATATAAGAGACAACAGGCTGAATTCTTTATGGTTTGCAGCTACACAAACCCCCCTTTCCCAAAATAGCACTACAGCAGACCTCAAAATTACAGGATGTAATGCAACTCATCCTCAGCTGGTTTAAGAATAGCTCAAAGGCAGCCTGCTGTGTTAACCCATCCTGATTTCCACATCACGCAGTCCATTCTTATTAGTCCCACAAACCATAGAAAAAAAAAAAAAAGGAAACAGAGACAGTGTTGCTACACTCACTAGAGCTGTGTTTCCTCCACAGCCTCATGCGAGCCACACTCTCCATTGTCTTCTCCCCAGGCCTCCGACAGACACAGACACAGCGGTTGCCATGTCATAAGATGCAGTCCAGCTGATTGGCTTTGATACTCCCCTCCCCTTTCCTCTCCGCGCTCCCCTCTCGCACAGGCTCTTTGCGCGTCATTTGATTTTCTTATTTAACAACCAACCCTGAAAATGCGTAGGAAGAAAGACGTCTAAATATAGATGCAGCCACAACAGCTCACACCATGAGCACACAGCAAACTCTCTCCAATACCATTAGAAGACAAAACAGAGTGATGCCTTCCTATTTGCTGATCAATAGGTAGGACAGTGATTATCTAAACAGATATTAACCATCATCTAGTAACATCACCTTTGTTGTGTAATTCACAGTGTACAAGAACAACTATTGTTTCAAAGTGTTGTCAGGGGATTGTTGTTAAGGTTAGCTCAGTATATGGTTTGAAAACAGACAAGAGGCTCAAGAGGCTCAGGATGTTCAGGCTGTGCTAGTGGTTATGGTGCCACACGGGTCAAAAATACACAAGAACTGCAGTGAGAGTGACAAGGAAGAGGGAATAAGAGAAAGAGAGGGAGACACCACATCAGGCAGGATGTGGATTAACATGTGAAAAGTGAAGTACGAGTCAACACTCCATTTGAGAGGCCAGTATCATTATCTTCTCACTGGCTAGGCAGAACACCCCCCCAACACACACACCCACACACACACACGCGCACATGGTTCAAGTGGAATAATAAAGCTCTCTCAATGAGAGTATAAAGTGAATTCAAGCCTCTCTCGATTGTACTTAAGTGCAATATGGGAGCGATACGCCTTTGCACCATGAGTGTGACAACTACTTTGACCTAACACAATTCACTCAAATTCATCAGATGAATTAATGCGGTTAGCGGTAATGTCATTTATCAACGCCCTCACAGTTCTGGTGCACATGGAAGCACCTGTAAACTGCTATGGCACCTGCAGGCCAAGTCATGCTTGTCAGGATTTCATGGCCACGGCCATGGCTGAGCTTTGGGACTTACTGTAAGCAGGTTTTTTTTTCCTGCACCATTTATTACTACTGTGCACTTCTCATAGCAACAGATCAGGGTTGAGCAGCACAGATGGGATTGGCTGAAATTAGCAGGAAGCCCAGATTCATTGCAAATTTAAGACTGACTGCACAATCTGCCTGCTTGAAAGACATCAGCCATGTGGACAAGTGGACAAGTGGAATCCCAAGAAGTAGGGAGGCACTGATATGTTTTTTGAGGCTGATACGGATGGCCAGTATCCTCCCCGATGGTTGATAATGATATGCATTTTTTTGGTAAGAATTATGAAACAAATGCATGTGCAAAACATCATTTCAGACAGACCTGTCTCACGACATGTTGCTAATTTTAGAATTATACTGAGTATAACTTTAAAATTAGCAACAGAGTAAAGCTACCCTATTTGTTTATTTAAGTTACACAATTGGCAATTTCACATTTAGACAAATCTCAACAGTAAAAATAATATTGATAATAATAATGATATGATATTGCTTTTTAAAGCTGGTTTTCACCATTCAGCAAAGTCTAAAATTTATGTGCCCACATATTGCTCCATCCCTACTAAGAAAAGACCTGGAAAGAAGTGAAAGTGCTAACTTATGGTAAGCTGCGGTTTCAAAATGGTGTGCCAGTAAAGACAGGGGAAGTATGAAGGCTGCTCATGGCAACACACTTTGTCCTGCCGACTCAACACTTCAAAATGAGAAGCAAAGATTGATTTGTGGCATTTTGCCCGCTGAAATGATTTGAATTGCCTTTTACATCACTTCTGGAGCCTTCTTAAAGATGTTATTCATGGTGGTGATGAACATATGTCTCTGTATTTGATTAGTGGCTGACGCCTTCCTTTTACTTTACACATACATAGTTGAATATACTGGCATGTGTTCAACTAACAATACACCAACTACACAATGTCCATTTGCAGGCCTTGTGTCTCAAAATAGCTAACTATTCTATACATTAAAAGCAGCATATAAAACATTATCCAAGAATCGTGTATGGGTTTTAAGAGGGATATTAATCATACATTAAAGATGTACTGACATATTTTTTTATCAAGTATGGCTCAAGTTTTTCAATTTTAATTTTCATACAAGTAGGTAGCAATCATATTGTTGTTAATCTACAAGCTGTATACACTTCTTGCTTCCTCATTAAAGATAAAAAAAAAAAATCTCGTCCATTTTCAAGCAAGTTGTATTAGTGAAGTTATTAGTGCTGAAATGTTTAGTAGATTAAATAGTCAATAAGCATAAAAGTTATCAATTACAATTCTGAAAACTCACAAATCACTTTAGCCATTTATCGAGTAAAAATATCAAACATTTTTTTTGGTTAAAGATCTGCTTGCTTTTCTATCATTATTTTATCATTACAAAATTAAACTTTTTTTTTTGGCTAAGGGTCAGACTGAGGAGTTTTAATTTTAATTTTAACTAAGTGTTGTAAAATTATCTCCAGCTCTGGGATGATTTATTACACTGGATCCATTTAAGCTCACTCACCAGAGCAATAATAGCATAAGAATCACAAACAATTATATTATCATTCCAAAACAAACCTGAATCAAAAGGACAACTGAAATTTCTGGGTCATGAAATCCAAATGTACTGGCTCATAGACTCACGCTCTGCAAGTTCATACATCATGTTAGACTTCTTGAAATAACCCAACAATACACCTACAACATTACTGCAATAACAACTTATTAATTGTAAACTTTTGAGTTTGAAGTTGAATCTCAAAAGAAGATATAATGTTTGCCAATGCCAACTGATGTAAGCTTTATCAGTCTTCACCAATGTATAACTATATTTCTGAATTAATAAATAAGGAATTATACACTCTGTAAAGCCCATTATACACAGGCAATTTTTAGGCAAATTTAGGCGGCAATATGCTGTCACTGAAAGCACTTTATCAGTTGCAAATCTCACCAAGCTAGATTGAGAGCAAGCTTGGCTGGCAATTGTTCAACTTCAGCCAATCAGAGACAAGAGCATTGGTCAGGTGACCTGTCCCCTTTTACCACAAACACTTCAAAGGACAATGGCAGACTGAACAGTTGGTTACAGTTGGTTATGTCTTAATAGTCATCTTATTGACCTGTTTTCTGTTATGCACTATCTTTTCTGTAAAATAAACAGATAAAATAATTCATTTTTAACAACCTGTTGATAACTTACAAATTCTGGGCAATGAATGTATTAATCCAATATGAACCACAATAAAGTTGTAAATATCAAACAATTAGGAATAGTTGTGTTTTTACACATTTAAGTTGACAAGCTGTTGGCTACTAGAAGGGGTTATAAAAGAGGTTATTCTGCATTGTTAATAAAACTACATGATCCTATAAAACACTAAGATAGGATAGTGGGAAAAAACATTAAATTATTACCTTGGCAGCAGAAAAACAGAGAACAAAATGCTCATCCATTTTCAACTGTCAAATTTAGCAGTTTGTATTGCCCAGTCACTTGTACTCATTTACTCAAATTTTGCTCTAAATTTACCCAACCAAAAAGCTGCCTGTGTACCATGAGTTTAAGACAAGGTGGGGACAAGTCTTTTTTTTTTATCTAAAAGAATTCTGTAAATCAACTGTAAGACAATTTAAGTTGACTATGATAGAAACAACTTCACAGCTGAGACAAGAAAACAATTGCAATAGTGAAAATGAGAGAAATAAGACTGAGGCATGAACAAAGACACCATCGGGAGGCCTAAGTTCAGCCATGCTGCAAACAAACAAACAAAAAAAAAGTATTTACCTGTTTGACTGAAACAAGCAAGAGCCGGTCAACAATTTGTGCCTCTCATCACTTCACCATTGAGCTTCCATGGGAAAAGCTGGCAATAGATTCATGTGAGTTCAAAGTCAGTGTTCCTAGTTGTTCTGCTCTTCAAGAAAGCAACAGATACCGAAACTCCAAAAAGACCACAAAGCCAGTGAAAGCTATCTTTAGGCCACCTGACCCTCTGCTTGCACTTCTGACTTCCAGGGATACAGCCGCAGAACCGCCAGACCACCCACAGGAAAGAGACTCCAGAGAACTCTTCCTAACCGTCAAGCAAAACCTGAGACCAGCACGGCCTGTCTATTGTGAGGCAGAACAATGTCAAACCAAAATGTGCCTACAAGACAGCGTACCTCAGGAAGTACTCCCCCAGATCACTTCCTGCTCTACACATCAGTGGCAAGGTATGCATGAAGACAGATGAAGAGAGGCGGTGGAAAGCACCTAACAGCAGAAAGGCCATGAACTTCACACTGCAGTCCTCTGCACAAACTATTCAAGGAGATTCTGACACTGGGCAACTGGGAAGCTGATGGCCAGACTTACAAAAAATGCACAGTATTACACTTTTCAAATCCTTTCACGCCAAACTGATGATTGCTATTGAGGACTAGCTCTCATCTCTATTGTCATGACTTGCTCAGGATGTAGGATGCAGCCTGCATTCAAGTTTAATTCAGAGTCTCGCGAGAACATCAAACAACATGGGGAAGAGCAATCGCCTTTTCACTTTGGATGGAGCAGTCAACTCGCTCCCCTGTAGGTTGTTTGTTTGTTTCTGAGAGACTGAATTATGAGCATTTGTGAGAGAAAACACAGAACATAAAAAAGACCAATGTGATAAGACAGCAAATACAAAATTTGTGTTTAGTATGGAAGCAGTATGCAGTGTGCAAGCCAGGCAACAATTACAATTTTGCTTTAAAAACTGAGATGTTACAAAGTGCAAGCTTGGACAGTTGGAGGGTTTGTGCTCACACAGTGGCACTGTGCAAACACACTTTGGTGCTAAAAAGAACAAAATCAAAAGAGCTGATCTCCTGTTACTTGCCTGGTTCCTATTTCAGTTTATACTGAGAAACATGCAGGTAATAAATGTCACTGTGGCCACATGCCACAACATTTAAAAAAAAAAAAAAAAAAATCAGGACTACCCAGTCACCTTGTGAAGAATAAAGTGTTATTTAGGCCTCTTCACTGGAGCCTGCTAACATTCAGTTCTTAGTAACTTGCCAACTCACACCTGCTGCCTGCCAACCGGCTCGGGAGCTAACTGTTAACCAAATTACTTTGCAGACATTCACAAACTGAATAAAACGCTGCATCCGTAATCTCAAACCTGCTGGTTTTATATATAACTACGATTTTTTTTTTTGTTTGTTTCTTGCCCCAAACTTTGATTATTTTTGCCACTACAAATCTAAAACACATATTGTAAGTGAGCACTAACAGGCCTGCTGAGGCAAACAACAGGTGTCTCACTCTAACAGTGACAAGATCATTGTTCCACTCTTAATACTGAGGCTAAATAATATCATTTCCAAGGACTATTGTTTTCATCAGACATGTTTGATGGATGTGCGAGAATTTTGAAGCTGCTTTTTAGTAAAGCTATTGTGCTGGTGTATGACTGAAACAGAATGCTTGGAGCTTTCTGGCCCATTAATTTATAGGGGGTGATTGCACAGCTGTTCCTGGGGTGTTCAGTTATACAAAATAATAGAGATATGGATAATTGATACCCTCCAACCAATCAGGAATGCATATCCCTTTTACCCAGGATATAAAGCTTAAATAAAACATGAGCTAAAAAAAAAAAAAAAAAAAAAAACATATACCATCTATCACTTCTTTAGAAAGTCAGATATCAGGAGGCCATGGTACATTGATCCATTACACAGCGCAACTGCTACACATGCATGGTTGTGGGCTTCGACACTGCCATATTGCCTTTATTTTCACGAGTGCATGTCTCATTCCAAACTATCAGAGAAAGTACAGGCCTTCTCCTTTACATATCACCACCTCCCTGCAGCCTCCCTGGAAAAGCAGGACCTACTGTCCCCTCATGGCACTGTTACTAATAACATTAAGCTGTAGTTTCCATGGCATGTTTCCCTCAGTCATCACACTGCTACCAGTACTCAAGAAACCATCTATGACTGCAAGCGTGCCCTAAAATCCACCCTCACCAAAATGAATGGCAAAAATATCAACTACATATCATAACAGTAATACATAATAGGATATGTATTGGAATATTAGAGTGATAATCGCGAAAGGCCACTGTAGTGCACGACTGACTGAATGAGGTGATGATTTTTGGTTAGGCCATATTCAAATGTATGCATCCTAATTTTATGAAAACACATTTAGGCCATGCATGCGATACCCGAAAGGAGCTAAACGGAATATCGTGTGCATCCTTGGCTTATGCCTGCATGTTGCCATGCATGACTTCTCTAGCTGTAGTAGGATATAGGCTGAGGCCGTAGAAAGCCACGGGCTCTTGCGCAAACCAATGTCAAGTCATCCCAACATGACTGAACCGAATCTGCATCTGGCTGCAGAAAAGCGGCGCAGACGTCGATGGTTCAGCGTTGTTCGCTGGTGATTATGGCCGGGAAATTGATAAACACATGGAAGACGGTCTACGTCTACTGCTCAGTTTTCGTTTTGTGTTATTAGTCTTGCAGGCCTCTCGTAGGTGCAAACACGAAACAGTGGTCCTATGTGGGCTAGGTTGGGGAATAGGGACAATACAGACATGCTCAGACTAATGAAGATGTAGAATTTGCACAGGCTGAATTCAGCTGCACGCCACGGTGTTGCAAACTATCCGTGGGGTAGTGGTGCTGGAGGAGGAGGTGGTGGGGGGGGTTCCCTGTCAAATATTTCCACCTAGAGAAAGAGGTCACAAAAATAACCAGATCAAGCGTCGCTGACATCTCGCCCATTGCACGGTCCTCCGGAGAAACGCTGCAGCCCAACTTAGCAGACTTGAATAGCATTTTTTCAGTGATCCTCACCCCCATTGCATCCCTGCAATATAGTGCAAGCTACAAAATATGCTCAGCTCACTGACACTCAGTGATAGGGCGCCTCGCTTGCAGCCAATATTCAGCCTATGTGAGGCGGACATAGCGCTGGGGCTTCATGACTCCGCAATTTGACTAGTCGCTTTGATCTCGGGACGGAGCTCTGACATATCTGAAAGGTTCATTACCTCTAAAGTGCGTATTTCTTGCTGTGTGAGGTCGTTGGACGCGGCGCATTTGGTCCGTAGCCCCTGTAAACTGGAGATGGAGATTTCAATCATATTCTGGATGAGTTCGCATTGATGTAGCGCGGCCATCGCTGCGCCACCGCCACTATCCCTCTCCGACTGCTCATCACTCTCGACCATCTTCCCACCTTTAGCAGACACACTATCCATTCCTCGGCATTGGGCACGGCTGGAGGGGCTGGAGTCAAACTGTTAAGCTAAAATACATATGCACCAGTCCAGCGACACAGCCACCTATCGTGGAAGTTAACAAATGTCCTCAGTTTCCAATCTGGAAAACTCTCAATGCATGCACAATTGCTCTTTTTTTTCTTTACAAAAACAGATGCTCGATGATGACCCAGGTTGCAAAGCGGTCCAAAGTCCAGTAAGGCTCGAGTTGTCTTTTCTGTCTGTAGTGCCACCGACGAGAGGCTCGTCTCTCCCACCGACGGCTCTGGCAGAGGCTTTTACCGTCTGTCAGCTGTTGGGAACATCATGGGGCGCGGTGCAATCTGGGAAATGAAGTCCTTTTTTAAGGGTACAAACGTTTGTCTCCGCGCGCACATTCACACAGTTTCGTCAACAAAGAAAGAAAAAAAAACTTAAATAACTCTATAATTATTTCTAGAATGATATTATCCAGCTCTTATAGCAAAACTAGTTCATTTGATAGAATTGTAAGAATATTACACCGAAAGCGAATTAAAACATACAATACAGCAAGATATGGTCAATATAAACTCACTACTGAGCGCCACCAGCACACTGCAATAGCATACAAGAATACTGAAGCAATATTACAGCAGTTATATGTGTGTGTATATATATATATATATATATATATTAAATTTGGGATTATCATAATAGGCTGCAGGCATTGGGATATAGTCTCATACAATTAAAACCATGACACAGCACTGTTTATTTCCTTATGCACTTTAGTAGTATTTATTTTAGTTGTGTACTCATTCACTGTATATCCAAGTTTTCTCACTTTTGAGCAATCACAATAAATTATACAGAGGAGCGAGGTGGTCAATTAAAGCTGATCATCTGCAATTAAACCTCGCAGTGTTTGTCTTATTTCACACTTTGTTACAGGTATCTGCTTCCCCTCTCTTCCTGATATTAGAGTGGTTTTCAAGTCAGTAGGTGATTTGAGTGATGCCCCCCCCCTTGCATGTACCTCAGCAAGTACAACTGCAGTTTGAAGAAACTCCAGTAACTGGTCCAATTTGAAGCTCCTTGAAACCCATCCAACCACAGTTTGGAGTTAAGTGGCTTCAGTGACAGGTCCCTCTTAGGGTCTTCTGGCCTGAAAAAACATGCAGTATTGAATTTGGTGGCTTCAGTGATCCTTTGATTATGTTTCATACCAGATTCTAGAGGCCCACCTGCTACACGCAGCGTGCGGCCTGTAATGAGGTTCAACATGCTGGTTGTTCAGCTTCTGTGTTGCTCTTTCCTTTTGCTCTCGGGCCTTTGCTCTCATTAGTTGGACTCGTTGGTTTACTTCTGTCCAGTTTTTCACTCTCCAGCCATTTGTCACTTCCATCTGCCGTAACTGACTGTCCTTCCTTGTCATACGCGTGGGTTTTACTGCCACGTTTTTGTTTCTTTGATTTCAAATGGAGGCCCTGTGTTGCAGGAAGGTTGAGGTCTAGAGGTTCCCCCTTGCTGCCTGTTGTGGTGTGCTAAGAACCGCTACCAGAGTCACAGTTTAAACATAATCCTATGTGTCTTTTCTGCTGTCACTTGCTTGTCTGTGGTAATATACTAATTTTTAAATATTCTCATGTTCTGAAACCCCAAGTTAACTTTCATTAAGTGGTGGACACTCATTTGAAATGATTTTTCTCTAGGCTGCATGATATGAAAATATACTTTGGTTTGTGTTAAGGATGAAATTCTTGAGATGTCATATCTCTAGTGATTTAAATTATATTGAAATTAAACAATGCCTCATTATATTGAGGAGCACTTAGAGGCCCCTGATGGACCCCAGGAAGTCCTCGGACCCTGTTTGAAAATTTTTATGCTTGTGTACTGACAGTGCCTAAGATAGCATCCCAATGATGGCCTGGTGACCTAGTTTTACTGTAACTTCTCATGTGTTACTGGTATGTGGCAGTCGTCTTTAGTCTGTTAAACATATTGTGGAATAAATGTTATTCATTAGGCTACTAACCCAGTTTCATTTAATCATTCTTTTACAACGCACATTCCTTTTAATTTAAAGGACCAACCCACCCAAAGTACACAAAAAAATCTTTACCATAGTGCAATCTACTGATCTTGCCGAAGAATACAACAAACTGTTGCTATTGGGCCAAAAGTAACATGAATTACAGTTTGACCGTGTTCTTTGGCAGAAAATAAACTCTTCACCCCTGTGGGCTGTGGATGATGTCGGGTATCTATGTCATTATTTTTGGAAGGAGCTGTTCCTGTTGAGTTTCGTGCATGTAACTTTTTGACAGTTTGCGCTCCACAAACAAATACCCATCCAGCCCCACTGTATCAGAGTGAAGGGAGACAGGCAAGGTTGTGGAAGACAGGAAATCTTGCCAAATCACACAGAAAGAATGGACTGCACAAGGGGTATGTGCCTGCTGTCTTGTCCTCAAAGACTGAATCTGTGATCTGTGTTGGTCCTGAGGAGGCCACCTCATGTGTAAAGAAGGTGGTGTTGTCTAGCAGACTACAGGACTATCCGTGCATAAGACACTAGCTCCTACACCCTTCCTGTTTCATACTGTATTCTCCAGACCGAGGTCTTTTCAGAACAGGACAGCGTCTGCTGCCTACAAAGCATTGCATATGTATGTGGGCGGGGGAGGAGTGTGCAGGTTTCCTCAATCATTAAGCAACACTAAACATGGCTCATTGCTGCAATGAGGGTGTGATGTTCCTTCCTTTAATATACCCTGATTATACAATGGAATGTGAGTCACTTGGAGCCTTGTGTTCCTCTTCTCCATCTGTCATCAGTCTCTTCTACTTTACTGGTTACAGAGGAAACTTTATCTTCCTCCGGTCAAACCATCCAAACAGCAGTTTAGCATGAAGCCAATCAGAGGAAAGCAGGACTAAGTAAATAGAAATATCATTTGGGGTAGCTTGGTGTATAGCTGAGTTCGATCCAAAGAAGTTACAGATCTGCAACCTTGACACTGAATCGACCTCAAATTAACTTCTTTGAATCAATGCTGGAATCTGAGGTTACACTCAGTAGACGATGCAATTATGGACTCAAAATCAACAGAGTTTCAGTTCAAACTCAGTAATAACGTCGTTAATTCAACACTGAAAGTACTTTGTAATGTCAGTCTTATTTACCAACAGCACAGACTCAGTGGTGACATGCCAGCAGAACACCTTGCCAATTTCAGCTTTGATTAGCCTGGAAAATCATATTGGTCTACACACAACAGTAGTACCAGAGTGAAGGAAAGGCTTTAAAGGGACATTTCACTTTGGTGAAAGACATTCACTTTTTAAAAACCTCCATATTAAGATAATAATCTGTCTATATTTAAAAAAGTACATTACTATACACTTATAGTAAATGTATGGGACTTATAGTAACCCCATATCACACACAAATGTCTTCAATACATTGTCTAAAATCATACTTCTAATACATACACAAAGTGTCAACACAAATGAGTTGACGTGGATCAAGATAACATTTTGAGATTGAAATAAGATAGTGCTTAACTCTGCTAATCACCTAGACACACATGTGAAAAAAAGTGAAAATATTAAATTAAAGGGAGATATTGATGTACGTACAGCTGAGAGTATATGTCTACATAATTTACCATAATGACCTCAGCGAGTAATTTTCATAATGGCTGCTTGACCATTCAGTTTCAGTAACCATAAAACAGGTGACATGCAGCTACTGTGAGCACAAATAGTAGTCACTATTCTTTCTGAGACAAATTAGATGAATTCAAATATAATCGTTTTACCTTATGTGTAGTGTGTGTCACGATGTTCCTATACAGAGTCTGTGACTAATAACTTCTTCGTACCTCACCTTTATTCCCCTCTTCTCCTCTGTGTTTTCTTGCAGCTGCCGTGCTCTCCAAGAGTTAATGTTCCTCTGAAACGATTCCACTTCATTCTTGCATTTTGATCTGTACTCACAATTAATCTAGATCGTGCAGGCAATCAAATACATACGCAAACTACTTTGAAAAAGCCCTTAATTCACCTTGAGCAAAGGCAAGTGAGAGGCTCTTGTCAGCTTGTTGACATGAGTCACTGAGCTGAGGATAGACATGATCCTTTCCCTGCCTGACGGCCACTTAAGCCGTTTAAACTGTGGTGCTATTGGACAGTCAAGACAACGCGCATTCAGTGAAGCTCACGGCACAGCTTCAGATTAAATTAGATTGTGCACAATCTGATTGCGTGTGCTTTGGTGGCAAGGATCTGCTGAGCCAACCCTCCAGGTCAGGGGAGGTTGAACCCCTGACAGGGACACTTAAGCCTCACAACCGTTTCTCCAGGCCCTGCCAGGGAAAACTGCAGCACATGGAGGAGCAGACTTGGCTCATTGTACCCCTTAGATAAATCATTTTTTTCTCCTTTTTTTTTTTTTTTTTTTTTTTTTTAAAGCAGGCTTATTTGCAAAGCCTGGTCATTGCATAATTCAAGTGAGCACAAGAAAATTGTAGAAAGTTTTGCATGTTGCGCGTGGACGTCCATATATTTGATGTGGGGTGTAGCACGACCTACTCCAGTTATATCTAGGCTACTTATCTGATAGATTTAGAAATATAATAAAAGTTTACAGTCATTTATTTTTAAAAGACCCCATTTTATTTCCCCTACAGTAGAAACTGTATGACTGTGAGTAATTAAAACTATGGTAAGCTTACCCTACTGAGCACTTTGTAATTTGTGTCTCTAGTGTAAGAACTGAGCACATTGTAAATTTTATGAACATCAGTAAAATCAATGACAACAATGGATTGTATAATCCTAAACTAATGCTGCTAAATCCTAAACTAATGCATTATGAGCATATGTGCTTTTGATAGCTTACCAAATTAAAGCTACAGCAGTAAGAGTGCTATTGTTTAAAATTTGTACAGTTTGGCTCAATTCTAAAGGGAAAGTGTGAGCCAAAAAACAATTATTTTTTTTCTGTCATCATAGGTGTACTGTATGAAGCTTATTGCAATTTGAATGGATCTTCCAGTGTATCATTTGGATGAGTTAGAAATACAATAGCAATAGCTGTGTAACAGTGATTACGATGAAGGTCAATGGAGAAAAATACAAAGCTGAACAATACAGGCAAATAAGAAGTTATTAACATAATTACAATGCAAAGTTAGGATCCTTTGATGAGGAAAAATTGCCATTTCTGTACGAAATTATAAAAATACTGAATAAATTTGCTCAGCAGTCCATGACAGTTGGGCACATGAAATTTTATGTAGCAGGAAAACTAAATAGTTGATCTATAAATTATATAAACATATATTTTTTCAAAAAATAAAACATAAAAAATGCATGAGTGTATGAGTATGTTTTGCAGTGATGTTTCACAGGTTATTGTATATCTGAAGATGAACAGCAATGTATGATCCTACTCCATCTAGAGATATCAACACACTGAACAGATGCTGATGGCAATGAAAAATTGAAACTTATAGACTTAACACAAAATATACAACATTCATATTCTATGTTTGTTTCTTGTTTGTTTCCTCATTACAAATATTGTGGCTTATCACAAATATTACAAACGATTCTAACAAATATTATTACAGCTTATTTAATACAATTATTTTATTTTTCACAAATTACAAATGATCATAAATATTTCATTTACAAATGTTTGCCTTTTTATGAATAGTTCAGTTGTACACCAGAGTATTTTTTTTTATTGGATGAATTAATAATTTGTCCTTATTATTTGTCAAAAATGCATGTTCTTTTTTAATCTGTTGATACTTCCTATGCAAGAGTATATTATTGATATCCTAACAAAATTTTGAGAAATGTCCAGATGAAACTGAAATATATCTGAATATCTTGTTTGCAGACTATTTAGCTAGGTTTTCTATTGTTGTCACACTTTACGTTTACTTAAAATATTAACATGTGCATGCTCCTAATGCACAGTGCGAATTACTTTAATGTTGTAGCAACTAATATTCCTAAGAGATATGGTCCTCTGTGCATTACTGTCACTATTGATGGTGCTTTCACTTTGAAAAAGGAACATTTTCAAGCTGTAACAGTCTCAAAAGAGGGTATTGAAGCCGTTTGTGGCAAATGGTCCTGAATGCACAAAAAAATCTCATTGCTTAAAAGCAGCTAAACTGTAAGTTTCAGAGTGTGAAGTACAACATGCTGGAGAGATTTTCACAAACTCAGACATTTTCATCTGAAGCAAGACTAGGCAGGCTTTCAAGTGACCACACCATCTGAGGGCCTGTAATATCACACTAACATCTTTACGAGACAGAACAGTGTCTGCATCCAAGATGCTAAGAACACTTTACTCCATTTAGTAAAAGCACAGTCAAAAGACATTTGGCATTCTGTGGTCTTAATAGGAGAGCAGCACTTTCCAAATCACTTTCTGACTACAAAACAAGTCTAAATCTTTAGCATGGGCCAAACATTACCAAGATTTCTGGAAGAAAAGTATTGTTTACAGATGAATCAAACTTTGACCTTTGCGGTTGCAGTTGGAGAGCATATGTGAGGAGACAGAGAGATGCAACATTGCAAAACCAAAAGTCAAACATGGTGAAATATTCAGGTATGTGGATGTCTGGCTTCTACTCGGTTTGCGGCTTGCACAGCATCAACTAGATATTGACCAAAGACATGCAGCATTTTATTCTGCAGAGGCTCATGCCCAATCTCTACTGACTTAAATCTATGTGGAAGAGGAGTCATGTCCCAGTAGAGCAATGAGCCTATACGTGTATTGATATGCTAGGCTTGTTTGGGGTCCAAACAGGTACAGGTTTCTTTCCACCTTAAACCCACTGAACATATCTGCAAACATTTGAAAAAGGAAAAGGCGAAACGCACTGTAACTGTTTCTTGGATGCTCTAAAAGACTGCTGGAATAATGTGGGTTCTCAAATTATGCAAAAACTGGTAGAAGTGACGCCAGACAAAATACAAGCTGTGATTAAGGGAAATAGTAGACTTGCCAAATACTGAGAAAGTTTGACTTTCAAAAAATACTGTAAAACTAACAAATGATCTAATCTAGTCTGAGGAATATTATTTGACTAAATAATAATTTAATAATTTGTATTCGTTTTTCAAAAAGTGATGAAACAAGAGTGTTTGTTTGTGGACTTGCTGTCAGTAAAGGTACAACAGAAAAATGTTACATTACAACATGAAAAGACTGAATGTTACATGCATGTTTTGTCACATATAAGTTAATATATTTTTGTAAATCATGTGTATGCTACTCTGCTGTGCACATATTCACTTACATAGCTGCACACAGCACACGCCAATTCAATTCAATTCAATTCAATTTTATTTGTTTATATAACCCAGAATCACAAATTACAAATTTGTCTCAAAGGGCTTTACAGGAAATACAACATCCTCTGTCCTTGGACCCTCACATCGGATGAGGAACAACTCCCTAAAAAAAAAACAGGGAGAAAAATAGGAAGAAACCTCAGGGGAGCAACAGAGGAGGGATCCCTTTCCAGGACAGACAGGCGTTCAATGGATGTTGTAAAAATGCCATTTTTAATTTTCCTAAACATTTAAGTAACTTTATTATGATTGAGTGATGGATTGATTGATTGATTGATTGATTTTGAAAATTGGAATTGAATAATAATGATCATAATGCTATTATTAGGCTACTGCTAAGAACTAGCATGCCCTTTAAAGGAACACTGTTATTTTATTATGTTTTGCAGCTGTTGTTGTCCACGTCTGTACACAGACTCAATTATAAGTTTAGTACTATTTCCTTTATCATAGTTAGGCAGTATTTTTGTACCACAACACAATTCATGTTAGCACATAAATTTAGAAAGTTAGAAATTCTTATAAGAGCAGCAAGGCGTACCAAGTCACGCAACAGCCATAGGAAGCAAGGCAAACATGCATTAGCCTACATGCTATGTGTCAATGTGTGTGAAAGTCATAATGGTCACACAGGTTGAGCATGATAGTGGTTGAGACTGAGGGTGTGTCTTGCTAACCGCTAAGGGTATCTTAGCAGCACAAATGTAATACCTGGTCATTAGTTCCACAGATATGATTAGTTCACTATGATAACATACCGTTTGAAATATGTGTGTGTGTGTGTGTTGCTTGCTAACACTAGATGCTGAAGACCAGCACTGTCCAATGTAGGAGTGACCGTGACATCAGCCTGGCTATGTGTGTCCGTTGGGGAGCAAGGGGGGTGGGGAGGCAGCCTGGATTCAGACCTCAAAATCTCATATTGTGCCAACAGTGCATTGAAAGATCGATCAACAACACTTGTGAACTCCTGGCGTTGTGTAATGCCCATTTACCCCTTTGAACATGCAAAATATTACATATTATATCTTTAAAGCCATAATAGATACAAATGGTAAATGTAAATATTCAATATCTATTGAAATGAACACTGTAGGGGGTGAACTCTGTAGTCTAATTGGAGCAAGCACCAGACCTTTTTTTTCCCCAGTCCACTAACCTTTAACCTTTAGCATTTTCTGTTATGCCCAGCTTAAAAACAGAAAAGGGTGCAACGTCGGGGGTTACCAACATGAATACTCTAGACCAGCCACATGTGGCTCCAGAGACTGCAACCTTAACTGTTTGACTACCTCTGGACACAATTCCAATTCTTGACTATTAGTTTGTCTATTCTTATATTCTGCTTTGGCTTTCAGTGTGCAACACTTGAGGGATCATATAATCAGGGACCTGGAATAAAATGTTTCCATGTCTGGGTGTTAGAAGTTATGGAAATATTTCACTTCAATTTGACTTAATTTTATTTTTTTTACATCATTATAGGAATTATTATAGGAATCCTGTTGCCTCCAAAACACACCCTTATGCAGTTACACACAGAGATGTTGAGCCATCCCAGAAATATCACTGGTGACACATTGGTCACCTCCCTGAGAGTGTGCCTGGGCCACTCTGACCTATCAGATGTTTTTCCACAGCACCCACAAACTGGAGGGAGACTGGACACAAGCTTTTAATCCCTGTTACTCAATATATGATCAATGAAGGTACACAACAGAGCACTCAGGTGAGCCTGTGCAGGAAAAAAGTGTGTGTAAACATTGCCATCTAGTGGACAATGCTGAATTCAAACTTCAATAAGCTCAAAATGTGTCCAAAGCTGTGTGCTGTGTTATAGAGCACATATGCCAAGTTTGATGAGATCCAAATTAATGGATCAGTTTTTCTAATTTGTGGCACCAACAACAGTTTCAAAAAACCTTGTCAGACATGTTGAAGGGACACCACATACACCACTTCTCATGATGACTGGACAAATGATGCTGGAGCTATGCAGCATTCTGTAACAGATCAGGCCATGTGTTCGTCATTCATAGTGGCAAATTATGTTTATATCTTTGGAATATACAGATATGCTTGTATCACATGTAACCTTTGTGGGTGTCAAATTTTAATAAATTAAAACTTCAAAAATAAGTCCATTTTCATACATAAATGATAACTGTACATTTGGACAAAAGCAGTAGGGTTTCAGTGCTATGGTCTTGAATCTACTATTAATAATAAACCAGGTGCAAATACAGATGGGTTAAAGACCCCAGAGGACTTGAACTTCTAAATATAACTTCAAAGTCCAAGTGAGGTTTAAACCAAATGGGAATGTTAAAGACTGAAAACTACCAGGGTCAAAAGTTCAATGGACATGTTCAAAGATTAGGATTTGATAAAATTTTAATAGTAGGAGACAGGTTCCAAATCTTGCATTCGTGAAAAACTGCTGTCCATATGTTAAAAATGCAACCGTAGATAGGCCCTGTTGGCATGCACCAATCACTGCTTAACTTTTGATTAATGTGGAGGATTTGTGCAGCCTCATATGGGCTGTCACTGCTGAGTGTGTGTGCCTGAATACCAGTGGTGACTAAGGCTGACTGAGGTATCTGATATTGGAGAATGACTGTTCAGGCACACAGATTTTACTTCAGTTTTTATAAGTTGGGTGGCATCTTAATTCTAAAATGCACTATGACTAAATACATATAAACACATTTGATAGTTTTCTTTTATTTAGACAACCCAAATAAAAGGCACATAAAACATTGCGCATGTTTATGTAATAATTTGACAAACATACATTTAAAAAATGTAGGAATGTTTGACCTTTCTGCTAATCAGAAAGCCTAGCCTCTCAATATATACAAAATTACCATTGTTAATGTTCTAATACAAAAGATTTATAAAAAGGTTATTTTATCTTTCACATCTATTGTAACTACCATATCCTTGGAACTAAAATAGTTTTATACAAAGATATACATTCAACTGCCTTCACAAGGGTCCTGGAATTTCCAATCCAAATTATTTTTTCCTTAAAAATAAAGAGATGTTCAATTCCACAAGAAATGTTCAGTTTATCACATTATTAATGTATCAAATTTGGCAAACAGGCTATCATAGTGTATTCTTATGTAAATGCATAAGGACAAAAAAAAGCTACACTAGTATTTTGTTTGAAACAAAACTTGGGAAAACGACAAACATGCATATTGCATTTTTCAGTACACAATGATTCAACTCAAAGAGCTGCAACACTGTCAAGATAACATGGCATTCACTAAAAAAATAGTTATGATTCGACAGCTTCAGTGTTTTGGGGCATGCAACTTTTGTCTCATCCCATTACTGTAATGGGCAAAAACTTGCATGTCATCAATAACTTTTGATGCCGCAATGTCACTGACTGATTCAGGCAGGCCGGAATATCTATTTACTGTGGTATCATCGCATTCATCAGTTGCATTACTTACTAAATATTCATTAGTGTTTTCTCAATACATCCACAAACTCATTGAGATCTCAGCTGCATAACTATCCAGCCTTAGACTCAACTGGACTTGTAATGAAATGTAAAAAGGTACAGTAATGTATATCATTACCGAAAACATAATTTAAATGGACGGCTACTTTTAAAAATCGATAATTCATGGACCCCTAGTCTCTAATGGCCTTCTAGCCAATTGTTTTAACAAAAATGCCAAATGATTTATGACGTATTTACAAAATAACATGGAAAACTCCAGGATCAAGGTACATGGGAAATAGAGTCAATTGAAAAGGAAATTAAACTGTTTGTAATGGACTTTTCTGAGAGTTTCCTGAGTGGAGGGTCCATAGGATCATGTTGGGGTTATCACAGATAAATGATGATAAAACAAAACTGTGTATTGAAGATTCAAACAGATCTATAATCAGTCACCATCATGATGACAATAGTAACCCAAAAACAAGGCCAAGCTATTCTGTCTTTGCGCCGCTAGATGGCCCTCAAGTGTGTGGGCTGGTTATCCTACACACTTCAGTAGACTCCAATTTGATTTTTGATAATACTGCTGTTCACCTATAAGCAGGATATGCTTTCAGTGCAAGACTCATTCCATTTTCACATCATGGAGAAATGAACACTACAAATAGGCATATTAAAAAACCAAAACAAACAACAAAACAGACCTTTGCCATCCCATACAAAAAGAAAAAAGAAAGGTACAAATATTTAATAGTCAACGGGACAGTGGCAAAATATCCACTTAAATGAAAAAAGCACAAATTAAAATGCGGATGTGAAAAAATATTAATATGACAACTGTACAAGTTAGTCACTGTACCTCAAGAGCATAATTTTCTATCTGTAAAAAAAGAGAAAAACTATAGCACTTTGAAAAAATATCCTTCCATGCAAGTGGAAGCTGCTGTCCCTTTTACTAGACTCATCTCCTATGACATTAAATAGTGATTAGCAGGCTATAGTTTAAAAAAGAAAAGAAAAGAAAAAAAGAACAACATACAAGTAACACCCAAAGCTTTGCAAGAGAACTTGTGAAACATTAAAACCAGCAATTCATACTTATTGCTTAAGTTTTCTTTCTCAGCTTACAAAGATAAAGGTGTGTTTTCCTAAGAAGTCCCTCGAGGGACTTGAGGAGGATCTCCTTTCCTTTCATTCATCAAACCCCAACTGTCATGATACAAGAAAGAAACAAACAAAAAAAAAAATCACAGTCTCGTCACCCATTAATTCACTACATCTATGTTTTACAGTTCTCCTGATTAGAAGATAAATCCTACCTGATTTCTACACAACTGCTCTGCCTCTCATGTCAGTGATGTAACATTAGCTGGGATGCAGCTGAGCTGGGACTTGGGGAGCTCCGACCCCGTTCACACAGCTCACGTAAAATGTTCACTTCAGTGTTTCGTGAAGCAAACGGGGCTTTAGGGGGGAGAAAGGGCTGGGCTCGAGGTGCAAATGATGAGGACACAAGTCTTTTACTTCATTTTCCCTTTCTTTCTGACCAGTTCGTAGCAGTCTTCCTCTTTACCAGGGTGGGGAAGAAGGTAAGACCTGGGACAGAAAAGGCATACTTTCCATCGGCCTCATGGCGATGTTGAGGGGCCCGGCTATATTCATAGGCATGGGAGTGGTTATTGCGACGGGGTGGGCGATGTTCATGGGCGCCGTGGCGGGGATGTTGACTGAGGCGATGTTGACGGGCCCGGTGATGGTGACCGGATGCTGGAGGCTGACCGGAGACGTGATGTTGACCGTGTTGGTGGTAATGTTCATTTGCGCTGCTATGGTGACAGGGTTGTTGCTGGAATTGCCCCGGTTCATCGCCGTGGTGACGGGGGCAGAAACGGTCACAGGTGTGGCTGAGGCAGAGTTGCAGACCTCGTTACCATCTAGAAAAACAGCAAACACAAGAGGGAGTGTTACACAGGGTTCACACAGTCTCCCGAGAGTAAAATTTGAGCCCTTTTCAAGCACTTTCAAAGTACCTACACCAAAATATACAGACTCTTTCGGCCTTTATCATCTAAATTGCAACACTGTGAAAAATACAGCTTACAGAATTCCATTATACCCACACCAATCAGTTATTAATTAATTAACATATTAACTTTGAGTGCTTATTTAATGCTACTAATTTCTAAGTATGGGACTGTTTCAAATATTAAAAGATTTTTTATATGAGTAATTATGTAGATGAAACACCAAATTATGTTGAAAATTGAGTATGTTTCAAGGAGTATATCTGAATTCAGGCATATTCTAAACCTTGAAAACATAATGGTTGAAATGAGTGAATTACCAAACTTACAAGATTTTGTATGAACCCAGGTTACAGTTTTGATGTGCTCTCCCAATGCAACTTGGATAACCAACACTCATTTTGGACATAAGGTTATATTTAGTTAACCATAGGAGGGAAGGGAGAAGGATACTGTTTTTACACTGAGGGATTACTTAGGAAAAGATGACAGCTAAATAGACTTTTAAGTTAATTAAATGATCATTCTTACTAGGCTGTAATGCATCTTAAGATTTTTATCACTGCTGGAGGATTGTCTCAAATGTAAGCCAAGACTTGAAAATACAACTTTAAACAGAATTACCAATAGCCAGACATAAAATTTCCTTATTTCAGTTTGATTGTGGGTGTTTTTGTAAGAATCTGCCACTTCAGTGTAGAAGCATTCCTAACATTGATTTTTTTTTTGTTACATAATGTGAGTCATTTTCAGTCTGGACAATTAAAATCCTGCATCCTGCTAATTCTAATGCAAATGCTATTCAATAATTGCCATCTATAGTGTTTTTTTTTCTTCAGGAATACATTAGCACCCTGAGCAAACATGCTGCTTGCCAAACTGACAGATTCCCAAACTGGGCATGGACAAAAGTCAAAATATGCAAATGAAGATGCTCCCTTTTTGTTAAGAGGAAACTCAAAAATAAAGATGCCACAATGAATCACACGATTATTGGAGAAGCCTGTTAAAACCCCGAAAAGATGGTAGAACATTCAACTTGCAGACAAAACCAGATTCAGGGTTTAAGGCAGGATATGATATCAGGCTTTTGCTTATGTGGTCATTTATGGCAAGTGCAACTACAGATTCTCTACAGTCAAACAGTGCCATACAGACCTAATAAATCAGCAGTATATATGAATGTGATCAGCTGCATCATGCTGTATTCATATCATAAGGGAATAGCCACAGGATGGACATGACATTCACTTAGTGATATATTTGAGTTCCTTTGTCACCATGAACCTTATGTAAACTACAGACAAAATAACCGAGCAGGTAACTTGTGTTGTACCATGACATATAATCAAAACTTCATGACATGAAGTTTTGATTATATACATTAATGTTGTGATATGACAGGTCTAACCTACCTTTGTTACAGGAGCTGAAGTTGTTCTGTCCATGAGTCTTTAAATGGCTGGTGATGTAGGCTGCACTGAGCATCTTCCCGCAGATGCTACAGGTGACCTTCCCTTCATGTCTGATCATGTGGGAACGAAGTCTGTCTTTGGTGGCAAAAGCAGAGGTACAGGCCTGCAGAGACAAAGCAGGAAAAAAAAAGGTCTTGATACTACAATTTCTAGGGCCACCAACCAGTGTGTTTATGCAGAAGCTGTTGAAGGCAGAGTGTGAATTAAAAGCTGAAGAGTTAGTGTTAAGTGAAATGATGTGTTGTCAGCGATGAGTCTGACAATTGGCAGTACTGACAGTCACTTACCGTTACTTGACATTTGAACGGTCTTTCTGAGGAATGCACATGCTTCACGTGGCAACTCAGGTGGTCAGGCCTGCATGGACAAAAGGGGAAAAAAAAGAAAAGTTTTAATTTTATGACACTGAGCAAAACTACCAAGGAACACTGCTTTCTGTACACCTCAGGGTACAAAAGGCAGCTGGAGAGATTCTATTTGTTAGTGCAGCCATTTTTCAAATTTTATTGTCATTTCTTTCTTTTTTTGTGAGAAGAGCACAGCAAGGGTAATTAGAGATGGATAAACTTTGCTGGGAAATTGGGAAACTCCACACATGATGCATACATCTCTCACTTTCTCTCTCCACCTGGAAAGTCAATCTTTGTACTGTTTTTGTGCAATTCCAGTACTTCTTTAATTAACTGAGAGTGGCACTGGACGATCCTGGTAGAATCATACTAAATTAAGATCAGTGGCCCCCACTACTGCAAAACAGATCATCACTGTTGGTCTGTCTCCCCCTGCTGTTATGCTTATCTTACGTCTTCTATGTCCTATTGCAGGCTATAGCCTAATTTGCAGACTGGACACACCTGGGCCCGGTGCCCCTGCCCTCTATAAGAATATGACTGGCAGTTTCTTTGTTCTCTCTTCTCTTTCTCTGTTCTATTTGCATTCCACAACACATTCAGTCCATCCATTCACTTACTGACTTACTCTGTCACTGATATTTTGCCAATCGTTCCACATGCCCTTATTCTTTGTAGTTTTATTAACCGAATACCCTTAACTCATGCACTGGTGTCCATTTTTTGTCCATGTCTTCCGTTTATGTCGGTTAAATTACACTTATGGTTGCATACTGACATGCTCTCCTTGCATTACTAGTGAGAGGATATGCCGAGGGGTAAAAAGGGTCCGTGGTGGGTTGATTCTTCATGCTCAATTGTGTGTGAATTTGAACTGGTTTTACTTACATGTAGAATACCACGCTTGGTACATTTTCCCACTTTTTTTTCTCAATATTTAGCATTACACTTTTTTTTACTGGGTCCTCACAATGACTGGGAATTGGGAACTGGGAATTTCTAGAATTCTGGTAATCAATGTTAATTGCTACTTAAATCTCATGAAAAACGTATGCATATAAACATAAGCAGACTGAGCCTGTGAACCACAAACTTAATTCAACTGATATGACTAATCTCATGAAGGCAACTAAATTACGGGCAAAGAGCACATCCGCCATCAGTCAAAAAAAAAAATTATTAATTAATTAAAAAAAAAAAAAAAAAAAATTATATATATATATGTACAAGTATGCTGTGCATAGCTAATGATAATGAGACAAAGTAAATAATGGTGTTAGTTATCAACCCATCTTCAAACAGTCATAGTCCTGATATTGTGCTTCAAGTAGGGCTGTCAAAACCATCAATACCTAGATAAATATCGATACTAAACATCTGAAACGGTTCCAGTACTTTTCTCCAACAGTATCAATAACAGTGTTTTCTCTATATGAAGGGTAAACCTTTCCACTCTGCCTGTGCCCCTTCATTAATATGCAATTTCCCCCCTGTGGTATCATAAAGTAATATCGAATAATGACATTTTCTCAGGTATTGTATCAAAGTTAGAAATTCTAGTATTCTGCCAACCCTTGCTTTAAGGTAAAAATGACTTCAATTATATTTTTTTAAAATCCCACGTATATTCCCATGGACCTCTCCACTTTGTAGCAGGTTTGATACCTGAGTTTCCTGTTTTCTTGTACTAATTTATGATCAAAATGTAGCTTACATGCACACTAAAATGCACGAAGGCTGGAAGAGGACCCTGACAGCAGCAGCCAGGTGATGTTTATGTGTGACAGATAGTTATGTCATTGCACATTCTGATTTTATTTTATTACTTCGGGGAAAAAAAAAAAATTTTTTTTTTGGTGTTCTAATATTAAAGCTGATGTTCAGCACTTGATCCAAGAAGTCTCTATGTCATACCACAGTCAAAGTAAATAGATTACAGAGGAAAACACACACTGTTCCTACAAATATCCATATACCAGTTATGGAGTTGTTTGTATAGCGATGGTTACAGAACACAGATGAACACAGCTACTCCCCTTTTGACCTTTACAGTGAAACTCCGGCATTCACAAATCCTGCTTGGCACAGATCCCTGTATGTCAGCTTGTTAGTTCTAGTGACGCTGTGAGCTGAATCATGTTAGAAACGCCATAATGGAATGAGTAAGGGCAACAGCACTGGCAGCTGCTCCTGAACCGGAAAGTTTCACGCTGCCGTTTTTTCCCCTTTTCATTTTTTTTCTTTCTTTCTTTTTTCACATAAATGAGAAGTGTCAAGTAGAATCTTCTCAGTGGTGCCACGAACCGGAATGTCTTTTTTTTTCTGGCCCACTGAGGAGAAGGACAGACTCCAGACAGTGCCTGCCTGCAGAACTGACTGAGAGGCAGTGACTCAGTGCCCTGTTATTCAGTCCCCATTCTCACTTTCCAGTATGCTGATGAATCTCTACCCCACGTCACCGTGTTGGAAGCCTGCCTAAAACGACCGAAACAGCAAAGTGCTAATGTTAGGGCTTGGCCAGAGTTCACCCAGTTTACTTCTGTATGAGCAACAGCAATGCCAGTAAACTCCCCACAATGTCATATTCCAGTGAACTAACTGTCTACACAAAGAACCCAATGTTAATGTGTGGACTATTTTTTCTTTATTCATCCCGCAAGTGAATGCCCTGACTAATCACACGTACCTGAAGAGGTGAGTAGATCATACAGTAGTGTAAAAGCTGGAAAAATCATGTCTATGGTGCTACGCTGTGACTGAATGAGTCAACACCAGGCGTGGAACCATTCACTTAAGTGGTGGGCTGGAAAATACCCCAGTATTGGAGGGTCACGGTTAGGTATGCTTTTGGTGCAACACGTTACAAGCTTCAGTGCTGGTTGTTGCATTCTTCATTTGATTACATAAATAAATGAATAGCTCCATAAAGAAATAAACAAACAAACAAACAAAAATTACCTCTGACTTAACATACCAAAAAATAGAAAATACATGTTGATGAATAATTATCAGCATGGTTACACACTATATTATAAAATAAATTTGAAACATTATGACACCCTAACCCTAATCCTGATTTGCCTCTGAGTCAATGATGGTAGATTGGTAGAAGGCCATACAGTCACCATCATATTTTATGTTAAGGCACTTTAATACTATAATACATTTAAGAATGACAAGAGGATTTTCTCTTAAGAAATGATGATGAGTTACGCCAAGATTTCAGTGAGCACGTTTACATGCACACCATATTCCTGTATTATTCAGAACATCTGCAATATTCTGGTTGCGCACGTGTCATGTAAACACGCACCGAACCCGATTAAGGTCATATTCCAGTAGGAGAGAATTCCGAATAAGACTCCTGGAATATGCCTGTTCCAACCGGAATATTGTGCCATGTAAACACTTTAATTGGAAAATGCCCCGCACTGGAATATTCAGTTACGTCTGCGCATGCGCGATTCACAATGAATCCTGTGGCGTCTTTGTTGCTATGGTTACTGCAAGCGGGGGGAACGTCATGGCGAACAGCAGCAAGAGCCAGGAGACTGCAGTCTGCCTTCAGCTAATGAAAGACTTAAATATCATGGAGTACAGTTGTCCCTCGCTATAACGCGGTTCACCTTTCGCAGCCTTGCAGTTTCGCGGATTTTTTTTAGTGCAATTTTGCTTTTTTTTTTTACTGGACTTATTTTTCTACGAAGGTTTGAACTTTGAGAGTGTTTATACACTTTTCTCAGACAGGCATTAACATTTTCTCACTTTTCTCTCTTGTTTAAAGTGTGTAGTGAGGGGTTTTACAGCCTTAAAACAACTATAATAATTGTAAAAAATAAAGATGACTACTTCGCGGATTTCACCTATTGCGGGTTATTTTTAGAACGTAACTCCTGAGATTAACGAGGGACCACTGTATATCGATGGGAGAAAACACAGAAATAGCAACAGAAGAAGAAGAAGACTTCTTCTTCTGTATTTCTGGCAGACCAGACGCCTATATGCGTACTGCTGCCCCCCGCAGCTGAGTGTCGCATTACGTAAGAGAGTGGAATACGCCGAAACACGGGAATATGCCAAGTAACTTATAAATGGAATATTCCAGTTGCCGCAGCGCAGTTATCTTAACCAGAATAATTGACCCGAATCGGAATTTGGTGTGCATGTAAACGTAGTCAGTATCACACTTCGTGTGTACGGCAGCCTGCATGAATTGAGCTTTGCAAATGTCACCGCTTGTTAGTTAATCATTGACTGAACAGTGTAGAACCAGTCCAATTGTAACAACAAAAAATATTCTGAAACAACTGCTAGTTTACATCTAATGAGGAAAGTTTTAGATTTAGAGATTGAAACTACATTTCAAATGCCTGGAGGGGCAGTCAGTGTGATGTTAAATAGGTAGACTAAGTTTTGTGCAAAATGTATTGGGCAATGCTAAGGACAACAAGAAGGGGCACAATGGATTTATACCACCATCTCAATAGTTATATGAACACTGGACAGTGGAGAAATATGAAAACTCTGTTGCCAGCAATCAAAAAGCTATTTACTCTTTTGCAAGCTAAATTCCCAACAACAAATTTTCCCAGCACCAAAAAGGCATAAGATTGGCACAATCAAGATATTAAAGGATTTTCATTTTTGCCCTCATCCAGTACTGATAATTCAAATTCTGTACAGTCCTGAATTTAAGCAAGTGAGCAAAGACCAATACGTTCTCAATGGATTGATATATTAGTTGCACCACCTGCAGAACAGGTACTTGTGTTAAATGTTGAGCTTACCTGGAAAAGCCTTTCCCACACACAGAGCACACGTAGGGCTTGTGGACTCCCCCATCATGAGAGCGAACATGGTAGGTCATACGGTCCTTCCTTTTAAAACGCTGCTGGCAGATGGGGCACTCGAAGGGCTTCTCATCTGAATGGGACAGCTTATGTCTGTTCAGGTGGTAGACATCACGAAAGGCCTTGCCGCACATCTCACAGCCGTGGTTTTTCTTGACGGGTTTGGCTGGCTTCTTGGCAGCGTTTGGCTGCGGCACATTGCCCATCGCGGACGGGGTCATGATACTTGTGCCTGAGGAGATGGAAGTGGTTGCTGTGGTGAGAATACCTGTGACCGTGGAGACGTAGGAGGGGTTGGCGCTGTTTTCTCGCGGCATGGTGGAGATCATGGGCACCATGGTGGGGGCTGTCTGAGCAGTCTTCTTGGGCCGTGACACCATCTTGATGCCCGTGTGGCAGGACTCATGGCGTCGCAAGTGGTAGCTATCACGGAAGGCCTTGTTGCAGTAGCCGCAGATGAAGGGAGTTTTGCTCTTGTGTTCCTTCTTTATCACAGGCACTGGTGGCCGCACACCCCCTCCGCTCGCCACATTGTCTTTAAGGAGATCGGCAGCACTTACAGGGGGCTTCTGGTCCACGGGAATGGGCAGGACTGGCTTCTGATCAACTTGCTCAGTTCCTGCGTTAAGGAGTGGCAGCAGACTGTTCTGAGCCACCTGGTGCTGGTGGTGGAGGGCTTCATTGGCCTGCTGCTGACACACACACACACACACACACACACACACACACACACACACACACACACGCACAAATGTTTTGGTGGGTCAAAAGTTATATCTCATTTAAGTGCAACTTATCCACTCATAATATATTAAGTGAAAAAAACTCATATTATTCTTATTCAGTCTCATTAGATTGCTTAAACAGATATGGATACATACAGAGGATTGCATGGTGACTGGACTTCTATGTAGTCTGCACACAGGCTAGTTATAGTGCACATATCACCAATGTAGGGGAAAGATTGGAGAAAAAGCAATGAAGACACTGATTTAAACAACAGTCAGTGTCCATTTTCAAACTATTGTGACCTGATAAAATCTGATCCCCTGAATGATTTCAAAAATCATGTCAAACAGTCAAGTCTTATGATAGCCATGTTAACAATAATGTTATTTAGCTAAATGATTTTCAGACTACTAAAAAGACAAAGTGGATGAGGGAGAAGGGAAAATACGTTCTAGTGTTGAAAGTTGCATAAACTAGGCTGTTTCCCAAACAAAGGTGATTCATGAACCTGAACACATAACACTCTTAGCCTACTTGCTCTTTATTATTACAAAAATCCAATAGCATGAGCTAAGATATACTGCAGAAACGTGCAACTTGACTAACAATACTGATTTAATGCGAGCGATAAGACATTACTGCATCCATGACAATGAAGGGTGAACATTTATTAATGTTGCATAAATGTCAGTCCAAAATAGGCCTGGATTAGTATATAGTATAGTATATAGGGAAGTATAGTGTACACCAAATATTGGGTGGTAGAAAAAAAAATTAATTTCAACCTAAGACAGCATGAATCCTTCACTTTGCATGAGGCTGTCAAATCCAATCCCTGTAAAAGGATTAACCTTCTGCAAAAATGTTAATGACACCTGTGTCAGTGGTTGAAAAGTTAGTCTGGAGTTCACTCCATACTGAATCACAGTGATGTCTGGGTAGCAACCTATTTGAAGTTTCATAAGAACAAGAAGCGTTATTGGTTAGTAACAGCAGGAGAAATTGACACCGGATATTTCATTAATGAGGTAAATGCATGGCGTGCCACTGATGCAGAAGAATCAAAATCTGCTGGATGAAAAATGATCCCATCATGATAGTGCTGATTCATCATGTGACTGCAAAGCATGCTTGCCAAATTAAAGGCAGGGTAGAGTGCAGTTCAAGTCTGAACAGCAGGGCACAAGCTCAGTTAAACAGGAGGAGGCAAGGTGTTTTCCACTGCAGTTCAGTAAAACACTTAAGTCCACACAGGCACCACAAAAAAACACACACACACACACACACACACACACACACACACACACACACACACACACACACACACACACACACACACACACACACACACACACACACAGCATGACTAGACAACAAGGATCAGAAATTAGCTTTTCTGTCGTGATTACATTGCCTCCAACATGCACAATTATCTGGTCTTTTGCTGGTTCAAACCACAGCCCACTATCACCACAACACAATGGGGAAGACGTGGTTTGGTACAATTAGTAGTAGCAACCGCAGGAAATCGCTGAGTGGGGTTTCACTCACATATGCTCATCTAGCTGTGTGACTAGGGACGTCAAATGCAATTTGTATGTCTTGCCACAGCCATGATCCAAAACAAAATCAGGAAATATTTCCAAGAGTGCTTGCTAAAATAATTTGGCAGTTTCAACTGAAAATCACTCATGGCGTTGCCAAGCAGTCAGACTGGGCAGGTTCCCTGCTGAGGGAGAAGGTTAGTGACGTCAAACTGTCAAGCAACCCACATTCATTGACATAAGGAGATAAGCACACGCAGAGCTGCAAATACTGTGTCTGCAGGGATGGATATTAATAGGAACTGATCAATTCAGATTAATTCAGATTCCTCAGTGATTTTGGCTGGACTTACAGCTTGAAACTAAGGTAACATGAGGAAAGAAATCTGCTTATAGGCTAACAATATATTTCTTAAGCACTCTTTTTGAAAAGTCCAACATAGTTTGTGAAAATGAACACACCCAACTGTTCTAAATGTGCAGTCCATGTACTGATACAGATAGAAGGCTCTGAAGCTATTCAATCTTAAAATCCCACCCCAATATTACAAGTGAGATCACATTTACAACTATTCATTCCCTGATAAAGTGGACACAGTTAAGACAACTGTGTTGTCTTCCACAAGCACAAAAGGGTAAGGTGAAATGGTTGACCTTTCCCTTTGAGGTTCAATCATCCATCCAAGAGGGCAAGCCAAGAAAAGAGTTGCAAGACGAGGAGGCAGAGGAGAGAGAAGAAAAATGAACCACACAATGTCCTCCTTATGTCATCTACCCTATTGTGAGAGACACAAATCCGAGCAGTGATGCACTCGGGACTCAGCAGGGGATCTTTGTATACACATCTTCACTGATTTGGCTCATCTATTCATGGGAAAGAGACATTGTTTATCCACACACCAGTCAGCTAAACTAGCTGTCATTCCCTCGTACCCGATGGGACCTGGGAACTCAATGAGAATGCCACCAAGCCCACCCAGCCATTTGTCTGAGCACCTGCTCGCACTCACCACCTTCCAGGATTAGTCATCATCATGCCAATACAAGCCAGACTGTTGGCACACCAGGGGTGGGGGTGCTCTGTGTTTGGGTGTGTGTGTGGGTGGGGGGGTTCCAGCCAGGAACCCTCTTTGTAAAGCTTGTGTACAGCAGACGTGGCAACTACAGACAGCACGGCCCTATACAGAGGTGCAGGGCCTGAAGGCTGCTGTGCCTTCATGCAGCTCTGACCATTTTGACACAAATGTGCTCTGACAACTGGGGTCGTTCCCTCATAAATAACATCAAAATGGAGGGAGTGGTGTCCTGATGGCTCCACGGGCCATTGTAGATATGAGCTACACTCATGGCCTGTGTCACGGTATGCACTGTCCCTCTTCCATCTTTGCTGTCACTCTCCACTGCTTGGCTAGTAAAGCAAATCCCCAATTGTTACATAAAAGTAAAATAAAAAAAAAAAATTGAAAATCAGAATGGCAGGCAGGAAAGGAGGTAACACTGGTGCCAAAAACAGCAAAACATAGCCTAACAGTCAATGATTTAGATTTTCAATGGAGGGGGAAAAAAATACAATTTCCTTGTTGTGCAAGACACAAACTTGTGCTAGTCAGTTCACCAGTTTTGTTTACCAGCTATCAGTCAACTACTTTTTATACATTTTATTTACCAGTCTGCTGGGTTAACAAGAGTTCTCACAAGTTCTCTTATACAAAGTTAAAAGCCTTTTGACGGTTTCTCACAGCCATCACATAAACACCGCAAGGATCCTGATAATTCACTAGTTGATGCTGTGGAATTTAAGCAGAGGTATTACAAATCTGGCAACAGTGATTAACATTTTGAAAAGAGATGATATTTTTAAAATATTACTCTTGCACATGGGATTCCTGGACAGGGTCATATACAAAGGGGTTATTTTGGCCTTTCCTAAGCTCTTTACCATGCCCTCCTGTTGCCAGCAACATTAAAATCAATGAGCAAAACCCTCCAGAGGTGAGAGGCGTTAAGCATGAGTCATACAGCAACCCACTGCAAGTATTCCTGTCAGGAACAGGGAACTGATACAAACAGTTGGAGATGTACGATTGTTTAAGATCCATAAAAATTATATCCCTACGAGCAAAAACAGCTCTCCTGTTGCAAGGAAACACCTCTGGACTGTAGCCCTAAACTAAGACTGGATTAAGGCAGTTTGTCCAACAAAACATTCAAATGCAATAAAGCCAGTAATGACAGACATTCTTTCCTGTAAACTGCAATCTAGTTGTCATGATATAACAATTCTTATTTTGACACCAAAGCCATGTTTTGTATTGCAATTTCATAAATTTTCCACAATTTATGAGCAATATCTATTTAAAAAAGTAAGTTAAGGACATACTATTGCCATATTTTTTTTTTTTTTTTTTTTTTTTTACATCAATGCTATGTTATCAAATAATTTTTATATAAATATACACCCATGTCATCAGTCTAAATCACAAGGTGGGGCTGTAAAAGAGAAGAGCATCTCATCCCCGTAACTGAGATGTCCTAAATATCCTGTATTTTTGCATCAATGACATCCTGATGTTGGGTATGGATACTACACACTGGCAATCTCCACACGAAGGAAAGGACTAATTTAAACTTAAGCTAAATATAACGCTTGCTTCTAAAAGCAATGAATGCGTGGTCATCCAGACAACGCTGCCCTCTCCAATCACAGACTAGCTGGTTTCCTAGACATAAATGTTGTGTGTGCAGTTTACTGAGATACTGAAATCCTGAAAAATTCAAATGTTTATGTCTTACTGTGATTTACAAAATATCAGATACTAGGACAGTAACATTAACGATAATATTTGGTACCATATTAGCTGATTTTTTAAACACTGCTCTGAAATCCTCTTCTTATATGCAAATGCAATTAGATGACATGACATAGTATGGGAACATACCTCTGTGGTATTCATCTATTAGTTTGTGTGGACTATTGTGACACAGTGATGTATGGTAATAATATAGCTATATTTTTATGCTTCTGAGGACATACTTGGAAACTGTATGATAATTTAACAAAAAATAAACTGCTACAATTGTCCTCACTGAAATATTTGGTAAGCATCTTTGAGAGACTATGAAAGTATGTCAGATTATACACAAATAACATTTTAAGGATCACTGAGAACAAACGATGCATGGCTACAGAAATGAGGGTTCAAAGTGGATTTTCGAAGGCCCAAACAATAATTTAATAATTTTGGAATGAACCTGGTGAAAACATACTTTGTGATGATGTTAGTCATACAAACTGCATCATATTCATACATCGAAGGTGGACGACATTCATTGTACAATTCAATCTGTTACTAAAAGGCCAATATTGGACAAACTGATGTACCAATACCAGTCTAACTTAAGCAGAAATAATGTCAACATCATGCTATTGTAGCTGGCTGCTGAACACACGACATGGGCAAGGGATAGCCACTGACTTGTTTAAACAGGTGTCCTGATAACATACATTCAGAGGTTCCAATAAACACTACTGAACCTTCCAGACCAGGATGTGGTATTGTTGCCGACGTTATTAAAAGAAAAATTGTACTCTTGCAGCCTCCTATGCTCAGCACCATGTGATGTTCAACACATTCCAGGAGTTTTGTGATGAGTGGTTTTACTTTGTTGGTGTTTGATGTTCAATACAGCTCAAACACATTTTGCTATCAAAAACCACTGTAACTGCGCTGGACATTTCAATTTGACTATGTTTGGCCAGTTTATCCACTGAGCTAAGACAAATGGTGCGCCAAATCACAAAAACAGCACAGTTAACAATAGCTATTTTTAAAGAGTGTTGATAAGTTTAAGGGCTGATTCTTCTTTTAAAAAGGTAGGTATTTTCGATATTTAATCTTGGTAAATCTTATCTATCTAAGTATAGCTGGCTAACCTGTTGAATGTCATCTGCTTGTTGTGGTCATCAGGATGCTTGTCAGCCAAACAGTTTGGCAAGTTAGTGTTACCGCCACCTTTATGTTGAAATGTCACATTGAATGCATAATCAACACTGTTTATACAGTTTTTTTGTTTGCTGTTTGGCCATCTTGGCCTGCATAGTGAGCCAGTGAGTCTCTCTTTGGGCTGGTTTTAGAAAAGAAGTGCAGACAGAAAGATTATGTTCTCACTTTTTCACTTCGGTTTTAACCATCTCACATTGCTAATGTAGGCTATTCCTCCACATCCAGAGCCAAATGATGATGATGATGATGATGATGATGATAAGGAAAAAGTAGAAGAAGACAAAGAAGAAGAAGAAACATCTAATATTCAACCATGTTCAATATTAGAGGCAAAAAGTTCTTTGATGCACCTTACTTGTCAGATGAAAAAGTTTGGGTACTTTTCTAAATGTCACAGCTACACTGAAGCAGAAAAATAAAGAAATATTTCAGTTTGACTTTCACTCAAGTTAATGAAAAAGAAATCAACACACATTAGACATATATCTACTAAAAGCAAGCAGACTGATCAGTGACCTAAAAGCATCCATATTCCAAAATTTAAATTAGGCAAACTTTAATGTATCTAAACTTTTGGCTCAGGCTGACTGTTGGTGCAGAATGGAAGCAAGAACCTTACAGTTATGTAAAGGACAATTATGGTTTATGAAGTCTGCCCATATAATTGCACCTCTTATCTGCACTAAACACAGAACTGCACTTCATTTTCCTTCTCTCAGACAAGTATCCATAGAAGACAAAAAAAAATCAGTGCCAGTCTGAATGTGAAAACTCACTACACTAAAGTTTCTCTCCTGTTGTTGTGTTTAAATATATTGTGCCCTTCATCCAAAATAAAAAGGTGTGATGATGCCATCAGCTATAAATACACCAAAACACAGACAATTTGATCAGACTGGTTGATGCAATACTTAACCCTCTAAATAAAAGTCATTAAAAATTAAATTTAAAATAGAGGCCAAGCACAGGACTCCAAACATGCAACAGCTGCAATGACCATGCTGATTTATGGAGAAGACATTACCAAGACTTTTTGCTGCCTACACCAACCAATCAACAGAAGTACAAGCATGCACAATTACATTCTCCTCTGAAATCCGCAAAATACCAAGCAACTAAAAATGTTAAGATGTTTGTGCTGACTCTTTGTGCTTCAGTATACATGGAAAAAAAGAAAAACATATTGCGATTGCCACTCTCACAGCAAAGCATGCCAAATACAGCAAACGACAGCGCCAGTGCAGCTTTTTCAGGAGGGACTGATGCTAAAAGGTGTGATTTCACCATTACAAGCCCCGCAACCAGTGTCACACAATGCTGAAAGAGTTTAAAACAACTGGCTGCTATCAAGGGCCATAAAGAAGTATCCGTAACTTTGTTAGAGATATAAATACCTTGAAGTACCATTCACATTTTTGTCGCTAGTAGTCTGGAGTACTAGTTTTGCCTCAGATACAGAAGTGGCAATGTTAACAACGGAAGATTTATGTTAGTTTCATCTTGTTTTTTTTTCTTTTCACCCCCACGCCTCTTTTCAGCAGCGTCTTAGCTGAGAAACCTCAAACCTCGCTACCATGAATATTCTAATTCCCTCCGACACTTTCACTGACACTAGTCTAACTTCTCCACTGTTTGATCTTCACTGCTTCTCCTGTGACGATTGCTCCAACAGGCGGTAATGACAGGACACAGGAGAAATCCCTCCATTTGTCTCCCCTCCTCATTCCATCTCAATGCTCCCTCTCACCAATAGTCTGACACAATTAATTAGTGCTACCTACTGTATAAACGCTAAGTTAGATTTTATAAGAACTTTTCAACAAACGCTTTGTACCTATGGCCGATCCCTGATACACAGTCCTTCTCTTAACCAATAATACAATCATAGGCTTTTAATGAAAACAGTAGCTATTATATTACGCCTGTGCTTCACTTGATAAAAAAAAAAAAAAAAACTCAGTAAACTTGTAGCTTTTGAACATGTCCGTTTTGATGAATAAAAACTAAAATGGAAATGTCTTTCTGTATGAAAGTATGAGTTATAAAAATACAATACTGCAGTTTTATTTTATTTACACAATGACAATAAAGGGTTCTAATTCTAATTCTAATACGTCTCTAATATGCAACATATAAGTAGCAATTTCTGTCAGAGGAACTTACTACAATAAGTATCTTGAAGGTTTTGGCTTGATGCAGACTGTAAAAGACAAACTTGAATAATGGCAACAACAAATTCAAGACAATTTTAACATCTTAAAGGCGATTTTAAATGTGAATGCTGATGAACAGCTGCAGAGTTCATTCAAAGACGTTCTTTACATGATGCCTAGACTTCACCCATGCACAATAAACTATAACATACTTTTTTCAAATGTGTAGAAATTTAATACATGACAACAACATAACTAAGATATCTTTGTATCCAAAGGGGGGGGAAAAGAGAGAGAGAAAGAGAGAGAGAGACGACCGTTAAAATTTAATTGTTTGGCGGTAAGATTGGGTTAGTATTCTTGCTTTCCAACCCAGTTTTATTTTAGTTTATTTATTTATTTATTTATCATTTTAACAAATGCCAGTGGCTAGGCCATGGCAAAAAAAAAAAAAAAAAAAAATCCCACTTCTTCAACTGAACAGTATTTCCCTCTCAACACATAATGAAACCACTAAACCGTGACAGATGTCGCAGCTAACGTTACATTCTCCACCGGATGAGTCACTTTCTGTCCGGTTTAATAGTTTGGTCAATTGCGTATGAAGCACGTAATCTCGGATTGCGAACAAATCTGTGCCTTTCGTCGCCAGTATTAGCAAACGTTGTGTGCATAGTTTGAATTCCTTTCCACCACGGTCACCAAAGTAAATAGTTGAGAGCTGCTGGCTGGCTGGCGCTGGTTACCAAATCGTGTAGCTCGGGCAGGCTAGCAAACAGAGCCAATTTAGCTGACCAAGTTTGGTTAACGCAGCTAAAACGTCGTTAGCCAAGTTGGCTAGTGAGGGACAAACCGGCTGAGGAAAGCGGAAAGTTCAACGCTGACTTGCGAATTGGCCGTTAGGTTATCAGCTGCTAATATTTACAAGTGGAGAAACAACTAGCATATGTAACATTTACTCCGTGTACATTAGCGGCGATAGCGAGTGTCAGCTATTAAAATGCTAATGTTAGCTAACGTTACATCTCATTATCAGACGACGAATGATCAAGCCTCCCAGTGAGAAAAAAAAACAGGTTTGTCTCGATTGTAACGGTGCAGTCCAGCCTTAACGTTACTTCATCTAATCCCGCATGTTTTGCTGGCTTTGATTTTGGCAAACAAACTTGGAAATCACTAAAAACAACAGAGTTGTCCGATATTAGTCGAAAATGCGTATCGTTCAGTAAAAATCAGCAGTTTCTTTCAGACATCAAGAGAAGAGAATTGATTTTTTTTCTAGCGTCATGCCCAAGCCTCACAGCTGGAAGCCAGGATTCATATACCATTGTTTTGCTTGGTTAGTTGATCAGAGCATTACACATTTAAATACTCGTTTTACCGCTAAGGTAACCGGTGTAATATTTTTTTCATTGTTTGACGAACTGTCCGACTCTTAAGTTCAAACAGGCAACTTACTTGAAAGAGAAACGTACTCCAGCTCGGCTCCATTTCCACACTTATAAAATTCTGTAGGAAACCTAGAAGAAGCCTACAACAAAGCAACCAAACATGGCAGCTGAAACAACTTCCGGTAACCTCAGGACAGAACCATTTCACCTACAATTTTGGGGGTGTGTTTAAATTTATTCTGTTAAAACATGGGTGTAATGTTTTGCACAACTCAAGAAAAAAACTAATGCGTGCCAGATTTATGACTAATACATTAAACGCCTTTTCAGATAATATATGGGGTATTTATACGATAACACACAACAACAGTGATTTATTTGAATTTATGTACACCCCTACAGATGGTTACTCTGGTTCTGCGAGGGGCATTCATTATAATCGACTACTGTCGCATGTGGGTAGAGTGATTGTGTTAAAGCAACACTGCCCCATTCATTTATTTGTCACAGATTTCGGATTCTATATTGCTTTAATCTACGATGAAAACATTTTCTCCTAAAGTTTGAAAAGTGTCCCAATTAAACAGAAATAACAAAAAACAAACAAAAAACATCCCGTGCACTGGATGTAACAGTTCCCCTTTTCATTCAGAACGAAATGGGCAGCAACAGAACAGATGAGTTTACAAGACGGACCTCAGCTGGGCCACAAAAGCACAAATGAAACACACCTGCAGGGGGAGGACTGGAATGCAACCCAGCATGTTCGTCATGTTTTTGCAATACACCCAAACAAACAAACAAACAAACAAAGATATAATAATGACAGCAAAAAATAAAGTTTATCCAAACATGGACAGTATGAACACTTAAAAATGTGTATTTATAATGCAGCATACACATAGTGCTGATATGGTCTATAAGTAATATTCATTATAGGTATGAGAGAGTAAAACCTGCATTCACACACACACACACACACACACACACAGATAGACAGATCGGTAGATAGATATGCGTACACAACTACACAACTCATAGTATCATAGAATACATAGCCTACTAGACGGTCACTATAAACTCACTATTTACGATCACAGACACACTATGTCACGGTATGAATATTACAGTCGTAGTGTTTATTATTATTATTATTATTATTATTATTATTATTATTGGAGGTAATTAGTAATGCAGTATATAGTGTTGAAACCATAAACTACAAAAAATATTCTTTATATGCCATCAGTGTAAATAAAGCTTACATGAAGTTACACTACTGACTGTAAACTTACCAAATCCCCAAATATCAAAGTCAAAATTCAGGACCCTCTCACTGTACATTCATTGCCACCACCTGGGGGCGACAGGACAACTTTTCCATAGATAACCAATGCAACTGCACCTTTTTCCTGACTTTGAGACTTCTTCCCCTTACTCTGTCTGCATGGGAGACACTACATTTGGTCAATCACAAGGGATTATCAGTTAATCTCCTGAGTTACTGGATGAGCCTTGTTTTCCACACTTTTTGAATGCGGAGTAAGAGATTTTTTTTTTTTTTTTTTTTGAAAGGTGACAGGGCAGTATGGAATTATGTTAAACCTTAGTGACTGTACACCTTTCTATGATCTTTCCCTGGCAAAACCTCTTTTTTTTTTTTTTTTTTTTTTCCCAACTTGGCCTTTGTAAGAGATGACATTATAAAGCCTGTTTCACTTTTCAAATGTATAATGCTGCAGTTTAAAATGTTACCAGATCTGGCCACTAATTTAAGTGACTAATTAAAATTTTGCTGTTCATTGTCACAGAGTGCAGGGTCAGTGGCAGGGCAGCACACCTAATTGAGATTTGTCATGCTTAAGGACAATACAGCAGGGTGGAGCCTTGCTAACATGAGGCCTGATGTTTTTGGAAGTTTAGCTAATAAAGTCAATCATTAAAAAAAGTTGGCACTCTAATCTATTTTGTGAAATATCATTGGCTCTACTTCTTACCACAGATGCAGCAAGATGCTAATGTAGGCAATTAGACAATATTAGCAGTGTGCTGGGCGGATAAGATAGCCAGATTGTTTGTAGATAGCCTAACTTAATGGATGCTAAGTAATACATGCTGTCTGTCAGGTCTCAAAGCAATACAGGGGCAGTCTGCTGTGTGGTAAAGTGACACCTCAAATGCCCTGGGCAGCCAAGAAAAAATACAGAGCCTTGGGACAGTTACAAGAACAGCAGGTAATGCCAAGTACCTGCCAGACAATTAAGTAATATGAGGTCAGTGTGCTCTGAAACTAAATATGTTGCAAGTCTCCCATCTGGGCTGTCCTGGTGGTTCACTTGGCTAAGGTTCATACCCATGTAAAAGTGACATCCATGAAGCACATCTGGCCAGTGAACTTTGCCACAATTCCTCTTATCTTAACCTCTAATTTTTTGTCATTGTAATAAAAGCAAAAATCCCAAATTAAAAAACAAAAAACATCTGCAGAGCATTGTGCATGAGTGTAGCAAGATTGCTGGGGCTACCCTAAATGACCTGCCACCCACCTACAAAAACAGAGCCATTAAGAAAGCCAGATCAATCCTAGATGATCCTAGTCACCCCCTACACTCAGAGTTCACACTGCTTCCGTCCGGCCGTAGATTTGTATCAAAAAGATGTAAGACCAACAGACACAAGAACTCTTTTATACCCACTGTCACTAGTTTTTTAAACACTATCACGACTGTTTTTTAACTTGTACGGTTCATTGGTTTGCATTGGTTTTATTGTTTTTTTTGTTTTTTTTTCCTTTATGTTGTATTTATTTATCATGTCCACTGTCTTGATGAGTTGTATGTCCATGTATGTATGGAGGAGTGTTCTCTCTGCTGGCTGCACAACAAATTGCCCCATTGGGGATAATAAAGTTACCTTGACTTGACTTGACTTGACTTAATAAATAAACAAAGAAATAATCGCCTCATGTAGACAAGAATAAACAGCTTGTAGCCATTTAAAAGTATTTGGACACGCAAGATGTCCAAGATGTTCTAAAGTATAAGCAGCTTCTGAGAAACAAAGGAATAGTCCTTAATGCAAGCTTCCAGTCTGCAAAGCAATACAGGGGCCAGATTGCTAGACAGCATGAGATAATGCATATAAAGAGAAAGCAGCATGCCAAAGTCACACCTGGCAACAGTATGAACATACAGTATAGCCAAACAATGTGTTAGATTCACAAAGACAGGATGACCACTCTGCAGGTAGCTAAAAAAAATACGATTAAATTGACAGCACCTACAGAGGCATTATAGCTTAAAAAAAAAAAAAAAAAAAAGATTTTTTTCTGTAAACCTGCATGAAACTACGCAAAATTCCCAAGGATAATAATTTAACTTAACCTTTCGATCTTTGATTTACTGATATAAGCCACATCCTTTTCACATCTGTATATTCAGTGTTATTGTTTTGCCTTTTTGTCACTGTGACCTATTAAACAGTTAGTGAGGTTAACTGTCAAAGGAAAGATTGGGGAGGCATTTTAACATTTCAGTCTTAAGATAGATAGATAGACAAATACAAAATAGCATCTTTGGCTGGTAACAGTGATCAAAAATGGTTTCACAGTTTCAATTCAAATTTCTAGCCAGTGAAAGGTAGGTTCAGGCCCTTGACAAAAGTAAAAATTGCGTATGATTGGTAATAGGTATTTAGGATTCGGACTTCACAGTTTTACATTTGGATTTTTTTTTTTTTTTTTTTTTAATTTGCCTGAGATTTGCAGGCATTTATCTGATCTCAAAAGTGGTCATTTTTGTATTACGGCTGTATGGGGTCTACGCATCAGGTTCTGAAGAACAGTAAAGTGCCTCAACTAAGATCAAATGTCATGAATCTAATTGCTTGAAATACTGGAGCTTTAAAAGTTAAAGTAGGTACAAGTGCATCAATGAATCTGTACTGAGGACACCCTTTCCAGTATGTTCTTTGAACTCTGAGCTTGACTGTGAATGGCTGTGCAGAGAAGGTGCCCCCCATTGTACATTTAAATCTTTGTCTCACTGTACATTGAAAGCCTTTGTTCACATACAGTGCAATGACTTTTTCAGATAGAGTTAGGGAATATGTGTGGTCAGCCCATTCTCCCCTCAACCAGCTCAAAAGACTCTAAAACGTCCAGTAACCGGTTCCACTTGAAAATATAGTTATGCAGATTGCTTCCTTTGATATTTTTCCAGCTTTGGATAGGAAAGAGTCAAATATTCCAAAGGTCGAAAGGTAAGCACCTCCAGAACTTTGAGGAAAACTGATTGATTGCCATCTAGGTTTTTTTTTTTTTCTTTTTTGTTGCATTTTTGAAAATACAGTAATTATTTTCTCAAAGACCTGCTAAATGGTGAGTGAAGGTTACACTGTATAAAACTTTGAGAATGACTTTATTGTTTGTGACCTGTAAATGACAGTTTAAATGAGACAGCATAGCATGACCTGTCACAAACGGGTCATGCTGTCTCATTTTTGTAACAAAAATTTGGCCAATATGAGAAATTTCTGGTTGCTCTCATTTCAGTGCAGTGCCTGCTCTTACATAATTATATATACAACACACAAAACACATAAAAAATACTTGAGAATAACTCTGATGCATTACATGGAAGAGATGGCTTGTACTGTACAGTATGTTACATACACATTCTTAAAAATCTATACTGAAAATATTATGGTGCACATGCTAGCTTTTGAAGATGTGACATATTGAAAAAGTCAAGCAGTGCATGTGGAAAAGTGGACACCCTTTGTATATTTAAAGAAACTATTCAAAACAATATCAGAAACGTCCAGATATGAATCGTTTGTCTTATTGTGACTTATGTGTTAATCCTTACTCTGGGTTCATTTCTGTGTCTTTCTTGATGAAGTGCTAGTGAATTTGAGGCCCTTTTTGTAATTGGTTTTAACAACTGTCTCAGGTGATTCAGTCACAAGTGAATCACAGCCAAGACAGATCGCTGTTCACAGCTGGCATTATCATGTGTCTCAAAAGCGTCTCTATTGGGCTCTTGTGATTGCTTTTGTGATCAACCTTGGATCTGTAAGAAGTACCTTTTTTCTTTCCTTTTTTTACTTTGATTCCCTTGTACCTTACTGCAGCTCCCTCCTGTCCTGGTTTCCCCTCACTTCTATAGTCCATTCTGTCACTATCTTCCCAATATTCCCCACTCACCATGTTATCTTTTTCTGACCCATTCACAAAGTAGCACTGCCCAGTCACTCTATTTTTATTTATTTATTTATTTTTGGGATTACCCGACAAAGACATCACCGCCTCACTACAAAAACAAAGCAGACTAGGTGATCCTACAATTATGACACATTAGTTTTCACACTACAAATGTGATGTTGGTCCATGCATCCTTCTCTACCTCCAAAGGTGGTTTGAGTGATGAGACCTCAATGATTATCCAAGACCTATTAAACTGTGTGCTTTGGCACTGTCCAGTTGTTACTGGATCACCCAAAATAGATGTTAAAACCAAGTGTGACCAGGGTCTGAGATGTGTCCTCAGAACTTGAATAGAGTAGAATGGACACTGAACTGTTTGCTGTAGTCACAGGGTAAGTTCAATATAAAATGGGGATTGTGGTTAGTTGCTACAGTGATGACACATGTATAAGATAGCAGAATGTGTCACACTTTCTTGTGAACTGAGAAGATATGTTGTGCTGTGGCTGCTTGCGGAAAAGTAGTGAATAAATGTTAATAGCTCCCACCAACTGGAACAAGGAAGTTAGCCTGATGTGTTGGCCACAGTTTGTTGCAATGTCAACAATTCACAAAAAAATGGCCACAGCTCATTCTAATTTGGATTGGAAACTATGTTCTACTTCTATTCAAGATCTATCGTTTTGATCATTTTTTATTTGATCGGTTCTGCTCCAAGTTCTGTAGATCCTTGATGGACACTTTGGAATGTGCCTATGGAGTGTTAAGGTCATTCTTCTCGTTTTCATCAACTGGATATGATTCCAGTTGATAATGCAGTTTGATGACAGAAATTGAATGGAGTAGAACGGTCATGGTTTTTGGTTTGGCTGCAAAAGTGACAGCTCACTCATAGGGGAGTACAACGTGTCATGCATTCTTGAGAAATGAGAAGATGTTGTGGTCTGTTTGCTCACTGAAAGTAGTGAATAAACAGTAATACTTTCCAACAACAGGAATGTGCATGTTAGATTGCTACAACGGCCACAGTTCTTTGCAATCGCAATTATTCATATAAAAATGGCGGCTGCTCTGACCATCCTGCTATATTGATTTGAAAAGGAGAATCCATTCCACTTTGATTCAAGTTCTATGAGTTTGATCGTGATTCAGCTCTTAAATGTAATATTCAGTATTGCTACTGTATATACTGTTTTAATTACCCTGTGTTTCCACAGAAATGGGAGACTGGTCCATTCTTGGCCGCTTCCTAACGGAGGTGCAAAATCATTCCACAGTCATTGGCAAGATTTGGCTTACGATGCTGCTTATCTTCCGCATCTTGCTAGTGACCCTGATTGGGGATGCTGTCTACAGTGACGAGCAGTCCAAGTTTATCTGCAACACCCTGCAGCCTGGATGCAACAATGTTTGCTATGACACTTTCGCCCCTGTCTCACATCTGCGCTTTTGGGTCTTTCAAATTGTTCTTGTCTCCACTCCATCCATCTTCTACATTGTCTATGTGTTGCAAAAAATCACCAAAGATGAAAAGATTGAGATTGAGAAAGTTCAAGTAGTGCCCAGGTGCCCACCTGCACTTGAAAGGTCCAAACATTCAGGAGAGAGGGAGGCAGCACTGGAAGCCAGCAGTCCTAAGAACATCCCTAGCAATGAAGAGGACTGGAGTTCACAGGATGGTGAGTGTGAAGAGAGGAGCCAGGTAGAAGAGGATATGACAGAGGTAGGGAAGGACCCAACTCAGCTCTCTAGCCAAGTACTACTCATCTACATTGTACATGTGGTGCTGCGCTCCATCATGGAGCTAATCTTCCTAGTAGGACAGTACTACCTTTTTGGTTTTGAAGTTCCTCACCTTTTCCGATGTGAAACCTACCCCTGTCCAACCCGAACTGACTGCTTTGTGTCTCGTGCCACAGAAAAGACCATCTTCTTAAATTTCATGTTCAGTGTCAGTCTAGGCTGCTTTATCCTGAACATTGTGGAGTTACACTACCTTGGCTGGGTCTACATTTTCCGAGTACTGTGCTTTGCCTGCTCTACATGCTTTGAGCCGGACAGGGACCGTGTGGAGCGGATGGCGATGTATCCGAATGACAACCCACTGCTGCTGCAGCTCAAGCACTCTTTGCGTGGCAGAGTTGTCCTGCAGACACCTCCTCCAGTGTCCCGGGAGAAGAGCAGTGGTGTGCCGACACACACCCCTGCCATCTCCTTTGAGACGGACTCAACACTAGAATGCACTTCGAAGAGAAACCCAGATGAGAAGGAACGTACCAAAACTAAACTGTACAATACGGCAAAAATGGGCAGAGGAAAAAAGTCATGGCTGTAATTCTTTTTAACTGTATTTTTCTTTTCTGTTTTATATTATTTTTTGTTTCCAGCTCTGAATACATTTGTTTATCAAAAGTGGTTTTCATTTTTTTTTAAAAGCAAGACCGTGCAAGCAACAATCCTTTCACGGTGGATCCATTTTCCATAAAGATAGAACTCAAATGTTTTATGTGCACATCACTCTACATTTTTTCCACAACACTAATAATATATGCAAATGTATACAGTATGTGACCATCTCATTTAGCTCTGTACCCTCAAAATAAAAAGGGAGAACAGTATGTCATTAGGACAGTGATTAACAATACAGTAAACAGTACAATGTAGTGCTTATTTGAATTAAGAGATGGCGACAGATTAAAGATTTTTAAAATGTATTTTATTGTGTCATATTGTAACTTTCTGATTTGGAGATCAATAACTTGTGCCGTGATTCCCACTGGTTTCTGACAGATGTCAATAAAGGTCATAAATATAATAATGTAAATCTCCTGTGAGGAGCTGTCAGCGAAATGCTTTTCAGCACTGTTGATTTAAACTAGCAACACACACCAACTGCTGGCGAATGCTAATGACTTCTGCTGCCAGTATCTCAGCAGGGACAATCAGTGATTGGCTTGTGAAATAGATGATACTGTCAAGACTTTTTTTTTCACATTGAGAAAGAACAGATGCGTCCAAAATTTGAGAAATCCTTTCTCCAACATCTTGTTCTTCCGTACATGACCCAGAAACATATGTTCACGCTGCTATGCTGCTATGAAAAGCTCAGAGCACAGATTTGAGTTGAAGGCTGAACTAGCCTTGACATAATGGGGTGCTGATTAGGAGAAAAACACAACTTGTAGATGAATATATATTTATAGTGAATAGGATAGGATAGGATAGGATAGGATAGGATAGGATAGGGTTGTATAGCATACAGGACAGGACAGGACATAAGATATGTCCTGACATGACATGGCATGGTGTGGCATGAAAGGACAGGGCAGGGCAGGGCAGGACAGGACAGGACATGACATGACATGGCATGGCATGGTATGGCATGGCATGGCATGGCATTGCAAGACATGACAGGACATAGTAAGATATGATAGGATATATACTGGATTAGAAACATTTTAGCATAATGACTAGTCATTCCTATTATTGGCTAACTCCTAACTGAAGTACCCATGAAGTCATAGCTTTACAACTGTAATAGCTCAATGATAACAATTTTGGTGACATCCAAGTCAAATTTCAACTGTGTAAGGGTCCTAAGCATGAATAAGAATCATTCTTTAATGTAATGATTCGGAGATGTTGTCATCTGAAGAGTGTGTTTATTTTGTATATATCACAAAAGGCAAGCATCATTGTGAAAACATACTGCAATGTTTTGCAAAACTGATGCATGCAGGTCTGTTATACAGTCAAATCAATGAATTTGCTGTGATTTGCTCATTCCTCCACCTGCTCTTAAATTGAAAGGTCAACACTGCTATTGTGAACAAGTGACATGTTAATCAGCAGGACTTATTTTAACCACCCAGTTCTGATTGGTGCTATGTTATAGGCTACTGAAGATGTGGTTAATATTTATTCTTATGTTTATCTTAATCATTATATTAATGAACTAAAGAATAATTATCAAACAAGCACAACTTGACAACTCTGATAGTTTGAGGTTGAGGGAATTATTCAGTTTTGTTTGTGTATAGAATTACTGATTAGCACTCCATTAATAGTAATTTATAAGCTAGGACAAGACCTAGACCTTCAAACCACATTAAATGTGAGTGGAAATGATAAAGCAGGCATTGTAACCTACAAAAGACTAAAACACAACGAGTGAACTGTAAATTGGTAACTAATTTTGGCTAGCTACATCTAATTCCCAGATATCTTTGTTACATCAATACATATTTTTTCAGTTGCTACTTCAGTATTGACAGCAGAGACAGAATCCTAGAGCTTGTGCCATAGTTCTGTATGTAGGACAAAAAGACGCACAATGAAAGTATAATAACAGTCAAACCCGTCTTATGTTGTTTCTCCCTGTCGTGCCCTGGTTCTTCTGCCTCTGAAAAACCGTTGTGGTTGTGACCCTGTGTCTTCAAGTGTTTTCACTTCAGTGTACAGGCTCTGAGGTGCTTCAGTCCAAACAGGATGTCAAGCGTCAAGTGATGATCTTAGTTATCCTGTTAGTTCTGCTACCAGTCACACATGCCAACGCTCCACATCTTTGTGTACTTCCTCTTTAATGGCCTTAAGCTCACCTGCAAGCAAGGGACACTTTTATTGTGGTAAAATACAAAGTAAAGATAAAAGGACTGGCAGCACTGTGTGTATGTGTGTGTGTGTGTGTGTGTGTGTGTGTGGTGTATGTCTGTTACCAAGTAAGAATGGACTTGGTATAGTGCACCTGATAATTTATTTTGTGGCCTATGTTGTGTTTATTTCCATGCTGATTATTTCACTAAAACGTAATTTAAATCCTTGTAGTTGTGTGATGTGTGCGTCTTTGCTCTTTATTGCTTCAAACTATTTCATTCCATGCTGAAAATTACATTTATTTCATGTTATTTCATATTTCACCCTCAACCCAAGCAGGTACACTTCTCTATTTTGCTAGATTATAAATATTTCAGGGAAATAGTTGGGGAAAAGTTTACCAAACTACCACTTCATAGTAAGAGACAATAAACTGTGATCTAACCATTTTTAACCATTTTGCATTTGCCATAAATTGAACTACATTTTAAAATAATTCCGCTCACAAAACGCTCGATGACTGAGAGTTGAGTCACATGGTGAGTACAGAGAAGTAAAAATTGGGAGAAAATGTAATCATAGCTGCATCCAGACCCCTGCCATGCAATCATGCACCTGCAGCGGCCTCTTGCGGAAAAAGACCACGAGGGGTCACTCCTGTGCGATGCACGCTAATGCAGCCTTCACAGACTGTGGGAAATATTACAATTTAATTTATTTAGCACATGGACGACCCAAATACCTCTGGGAAAGTTTGAATTTTCTAAGGTAGGCAAAGTGCCGAGATGTGACATTTAGGGGTGGACTGCCTGGAGTCATGAAATGGTGGGAAAAATTATATTTTTATCACATAAATTCTTTGGTATTCTGCGCACCTCATTAGAATTAGAGTATACCTCTATTTTAATTTCTTACTGAGATTTCTGATACCATATATTCGGTTTTCTTCTTCGTGTTGAAAGGGTGGCACATGCAATCATCAACAGCTTATATGCATAAAAATACAGATCACTGCACCTGATACAAATTGTGGCTGATTAATTACTCAGAGAATAAATGAGATAACATGATGCATATTTTTCTTAAATACATTTTATTTTATTTTAATAAATTAAAATAAAACAAACCAGTATTTGTGACAGAGCGCACTATTTCCGGCCACAAGCACCTGACCGCGCGCCGAAGTAGGAGCTTCCGAGAAGCACGTGAATGTATCATAACTACATTTCCTCGCACCTACTGTCAACTCCAAGGAAAATGCTGAGAAGCTTCCCAGTTGACACAACAGCCCTTCATCAGAGCAGTCACCCGTGTCCAGAGCTGGCGTCCGCACGGTAAGTCACTTTCTTGATAACTAATAACCTGTGTTGTTTCATATGAATTATATTTTTACACTCTTCATTGAAAGTGTTCACTAAAGCCACTGGTCCTATAAAGAATGAGGGCAAAGCAGCTTAAAGGGAGCGCATTACGGCCAAGCTCTGTAACAGACGCTACAACAACAAGCTTGTACTAGCAGCATGTGTGGGCTACAGTGTGTGACTTCAACCTAAAAAGAAAAAATAAAAATAAACATGTGTTTGCTTGTGTTAAAGGTTATTGAGGGTGTATTCCCTGAGCAGGTGGGTGGAAGGTCAGTTTAGCTGTAATGTTCATGTTTTACTGTAGCCTCTAGCTAAGGGAAGTGATTATGAATGGATTAAGTGTGAATTTGGTGGGTATGGTTCAAAAATACTGAGAGAGAGAGAGAGAGAGAGAGAGAGAGAGAGAGAGAGAGAGAGAGAGAGATGTGTACTTAGAGGCTCTGTTTCCCCTTTCCCTTGACAAGACTATGCAATGCATCTACAGGCTCAAATGTCAATTCAAAAACCTGATGTTTCCCATTTAGTGCCCATACACTACACACACTTTACACACAACTGCCCCTGTGTTACAGTGTTTTGGACTGAAAGATGTTTGTCAGGTTAAAAACTGATGATAACTGCTTACAAAATAATGTAAAAAAGAAAATATGACTCCCTACTTCTGAAATCAAAGGATGAAGAATAAAAGAGTACTCTAAGTGCTTTCATAGCTGTAATAGATTGCAGCCATAACATTGCCATTTGCAAGCTGCAGTAGGAAGAACACTGGCTGTAAATATCAGCAATTATGGACCACTTGAATATCTAGACTCAGTGTTCATCATCTAATCGGGATAAGTCTATGTTTATTATATTGTCCTGCTAAATTACAGGATTGTGTTATTCTCAAGAGAAATGCTTTCTTAATCCTCGCCATAATTTTTACTTTCCTATAGATTATGTTACAAGGTGTCCCCAACTATTGTAGATGGTTTCATGTCCTGTGCTGATTAGTATCTGACAATATGTTGTATGGGACCCTCATTCTGTAGGTGTAAACGATCCAGCCTAGAAAGAATCGCCAGAGAGGGCTCAGCATGTTTCACCTAATAAAGAAAGACAAGGACAAGGACAAGGAAAAGGATTCTGGGAAGAAGGAGAAAAAAGACAAAAAAGAAAAGAAGGAGCGGATGTCCCAGGCAGAGTTGAAGAGCCTGGAGGAAATGAGCATAAGGAGAGGTTTCTTCAACATCCACCGAGGGAGTTCCAAGAGGGAATCTAGGAGCAAGCTTGAGATTTCTAGTCCTATCCCAATTAAAGTAGCTAGTAACACAGAGCTCAGCCTGACAAACGTAGAGGTTGAACGCTTGGACAACTGCAGGACCCTGGGGCATGAGGGTGGGCAAATGAACACACCTACCCCTCGTGAGGATACCCAGGGAACTGAACAGGAGCCCCATCGTGCCTCTGTAAAGGAACGAGCGGCCAAGTTTGGTGATTTGGCCACAGCAAATTCTCTAGTGGGCCAGAGGCGCCTCTCATTTCCCCAGAGGAGCAAAGAAGACAAGCCCTCTGCACCGACTCCCTTGGGACAGAAGTCTTCCACATCTTCTCTTCACACAGAGGCTTCCGACCCACAGAGTAGGCAGGGCTCGCAATCGCAAGGTCCAAACAGGAGAATGGTCCATATTCCAGAGATGGTGGAGAAGACCTTCCCTGGAGCGGACCTACAGCTGCCTCTATTAGCGGCTCCACCTGTGCCAGATCCAAGGGAGTTGGAGGTGCAGCGACGCAACACTGGGGATTTTGGCTTCTCATTGCGCAGGACCGCCATGCTGGAGAGGCGGTCTGATGGCGGGGTGAGCCGACGTCTTGTTCACTTTGCTGAGCCTGGGGCTGGGACCAAAGATCGGGCCCTGGGCCTGGTGCCTGGAGACAGGCTGGTGGAAATCAATGGGATCAATGTGGAGAACAAGAACAGGGATGAGATTGTGGAGATGATCCGTCAGTCTGGAGATTCAGTCCGGCTCAAAGTGCAGCCTATTTTGGAGCTGAGTGAGTTGAACCGCTGCTGGCTGAGGACCATGCAGGACCTGCACAGAGGAGTCTTTGATGTGAGTATCACTGTGTTTGTTTGCGTATAGAATAGTATTCTGTCTGCTAACAGTAATAGGTGCTCATGGTGATCTAATGGGTTCTTTGAAAAAAAATTCAAGATCATGATCTTGAAATAGGCTTTAGATCTGATACTTTACCCAAATGAAAAGCAATACAGATGAAGCTGCCATGAGTGACACTTTTTTACTTTATCAAGTCCATTTTCAGTTATGAGCACCTCATAGTTGTGCCCTTTGTTGTGTTGTTTTCCATTACAGATTTAATGGTTTCAGTCTAAGATGAAAACAGAAAATCCACATTTTGTCTGAGAACATACAGGATGTGCCCAAATCAGAAAATTCATACTGCTTTTGTTGCAGGCTGACCATTGCACTTGTCATGTGTCTCTCTATTTGTTAGCAAAGTGCTGCTTTGCTCCTCAGTGATCTTCTCACAAAATAGGCTATGTTTTAAGGGTAGAATCATCAGCATTTCTGAGGTGCTGACTGGTTGTAGGTCTATCCAATTACATCCAGATGCATTTTGGTCTGCAACCGTTGATAACACCTCTTGGAAATCGAACATGAAAGCAGTAGTGACCAGGGGAAGGTGATTACATGTCAAAGTATGTCTGTTAGTAGTGGCATAACCCAACCTCTTCTGGTTTTTCCAGAAATAAGGTTTAATCAGGTAATGCCAAGTGTTTACATGAGTCACAATGCTACTGGAATATTTCAATGCTCCGGTCAATAACTGGAATACTGCACACATGTAAACATAGTCACTGTTAGCTAGAAAGGAAAGTCTTGAAAACAGGCAAGAGAATCGGATAAATTCAGGAAATTAATTTCAGATATTCTGAAATGAATATCTTCAAACAGAGCAATGTTCACAGTGCGTTGAGAAACAGCGGATGTGTCATTAAGTGCTTGCAGATCTGTGATATGTGGAATTTAAAAACAGTCATCGGCCTTACCTATTGTATGATTTATTCCCATTCCAAAAACTGTGTGTGCCATACATCAGTCTCATATCTGATGTTTCGCTTTCTTCTAAGTTTGTGGCTTTGCAGTCACCTGCTACAGTGGGCGAAGAGTGAAGAGTGTGAAAAACTATAACAATGCTGTATGACAATGATAATTTAGTGTGAGAAAGTGAGAATGTTTGAATAGAATTCATCCACTCCCTGCGATCCTTTGAAGGTGATGAAGGAGTTGCAGGTAATGAAAATTCAATCCTTGTCACTTGGATGATCATGTACACATATCTATATGAACATCATAAAGTTAATTTCTCAACTAGTGGACACAATTTAATCAAAGTTCTGAATTCAGATTCTCTTAATTTTTTTTTTTTTTTTTTAAATCCCTAACAGTTGATGAAGTGAATACTTACACACACACACACACACACACACACACACACACACACAAAAACAAAAACAAAAAACAACTAAAAGGTTACATAAACATGGCAAACATCTTATCCTCCATGAATGATGCACACACTTTGGGGGCCAATCCGTAATAAGATGCATCATCTCATGTGTCTCATTAAGTCCAGGGGTGTAGCAGTTTAAGTTTGACATTTACTTTTAGGTCAGTCAGTAGGTTACATATTAAAAAAATGTGATGAATCCTCCCTTAAAGTCAATCAAAATCATACCAGTGGTGTCCAAAATTTCATCTGAGATATCATTTTTGGGTGGACAGACCAACACGTATGTAGCAAAATGTTTTTTTGTCTGTTTGTTTAGATGCACATTTCTATAAAACCTATTAAAACCTAATTGAAATGACTAATTAAATGAATATAGACACAATCGCTGCACAGTACTCCAGGCTACATGCTAGGCTCAATGAGAAAGAAATTAAATGTATGTTAAATGTATGTTGTATGCTTGCATTAGGCTGTTTGATTAATGTGGTTTATAAGTGTTGCTTGAGGCCCATTATCCTGCAAGCTGAGTATGGTACAGTATGTAAGTATTTCTACAAGATGTGCCCTGAACTTGTATATGTTCCAATAATGTAAATCTTCTCAAATAGAAAATTCAACAATTTTAGTCCATAACTGATCATGTAACTGAATTGTCTTCTCAATATTTGTTTGCATGAGTCATCAGAAATATATTTCTGTTTCCACTACATCAAAGTGGTCAATTCATTTAGTTGCAACAATGCAGCAATTACAGAGTAACAAGTGAGCAATTTTGGCTCTAATTTACCACAGTGCCAACAATTTTCGCTCAGGTATTTTCCTGCCTTTCTTCCTCCATGATGGTCTAGGCTCTTACTGTGCTGGCACTTCTTTCTCACATAAATTTAACTGGGCTCTCAACTGGTCTCATGAATGTGTGCAATTGTAAAGCTTGCTGCTATTTTGATGATAGGTTTTTGGCACATTGTGCAGAGCACAGTGAGAATGTAAGACTCCTGAGAATGTTAAAATATGCACTACAGGGTGACTACAGAGTTAGATCTTGGACTGTTTTACATTCTGTGGCTCTGTTGTTTAATTTGTCTTTTTTTCATTTCATTTAATTGTTAGACAATCCCACTGTTATGTAGTTACATGTTCCAAAAGTCAGTCTTTTTATGTTTTATGGTGTTTGGAATGATACATTGCTTCTTTATTGGTTCATATGAGGCACACAGAGGCAGAGGGTGAAAGACGAGGTCATAGTTTCAATATCAAGAGCAGATTCTTGGGAAAATGTTGACTTTGATAGGAAGCTTTGCTATTAGGGCATTGATTATGCATGAATATGCCCTGCAGGCCAGCTGCAGGATTCTGAACAAGCCACAGTTTGGTAGAAGTAGCTACCGGTCAGATAAAATAACAAAACAGTCATGTAACCAGGAAGATACCAGTACATGTACAACTTATTGTGTATCCTTTTGGACAGATGGTGTTTAACCTTGGGAATGACTTCTTAGAGGCTAATTTTCAAGCCATATGGAGCTTTTCAAGTTTGTCGGGAAATTACTCCCACTTTAGTGTTCTTGATGTCTGCATTAATATTTTTGCAGTCGGTATGTGGCAAGGAGCTGATGACTTGTCTTTTGTTTGCACTATCTGTTTGAGAGAGAATGTAGCATCTAGTGTGTTCTTAAACTCCAAATTACATACATGATACACATGATACAAGAGTAATAAAATGTAATTGGCATTTTAAAAAAGTAAATCCTACCATGGACAATAGACTGTACATATTACTACTTTTACTCTGCAGTGTGTATAATGTATTTAGCAATGTTCTGTAATTGTGTGTATGAGCAGCTTGGTATACATTGTGGCCATGATGGATTACATCAGTGCCCCATGAGGAAATTATACTATGAAGTAACTAAATGGGTGGTGGAGAGCTTACATTCCTGTGGCTAAAAGGTGCAGTACATGCTCACATGTCTTGCTAGTCATTATCAACTCGAACATTAAAACTCCAAATAACCCAAAAAAACAAACAAACAAAAAAAAAACAGTTCTAGCAGAGTTTTCTAGAGTTTTTCTAAGTTTGAGTTGTCAGGACTTCATGGCGTTTAAATCGGTGATGAGGGATCCAGTGGATGGGGAGCTAAACGGGGCGGGTTCCCGGTTCAATCCCCAGCTCCTCCAAAGTGTGTCGAAGTGTCTTTGAGCAAGATACTGAACCCCTCACTACTCCTGATGGACAGCAAGGCACCTTGTATGGTAGCCTCCGCCATCAGTGTGTGAATGCGTGTGTGAATGGGTGAATGTGAGGCAAACATTGTAAAGCGCTTTGAGTGGTCAGTAGACTAGAAAAGTGATACAGAAATGCAGTCCATTTACCATTTATTTATTTAAACGTGAGACCAAAGGTGGGATTGCAACTTGTGAGATGTGATAAGCTTTTGCAAGGAGAAAGTGACCATACCCCTTCAGAGGCTTTATTTAGAGCAACAATGTCATCACAGTTAGTTTCAGTCAACAATAAAATGCCTAGTCTAACTATGCAATCCATCCATCCATCCATCTGTCCATCCATTCATCCAACCATCAGTCCATCCATCCATTCATTTTCCATACCCACTCATTTAAGGTCCTGGTGGCTGGAGCCTCTCTGCATCACATTCTGTTAAGTATAATTTTGTCATGGTACACTGATACTTTATTATATGGCCACACTCTATACCATGCTGCTCAGCATACACAGTACTAGAACACTGCTAAATGTGCACAGTAAATATATACATTCAGTATGTATAGTTTTTTGGCCAAAGCAGTGTGCTGAAGAAGATTGTCCACTGGCATATTTGTTTTTGCTTGATGAAATCCTTAGTTGATGCTACTGACCCAGGAAATTTGAGTATGGATGTGCAGTGTGAAAGGCTGATAAATTGACAGTAAAAAAAAAAAAAAAAAAAAAAAAAATAATAATAATAATAATAAAAAAAACAATGCTGGTCAACATTATGTTGAAACCATGGTCAGATTTGCTCCTTTGTGTGAAAGTTCAGTGTTTATGTGTCAGGCCACACCTTGTTTGGCTTGTTTTCCCTGCACAGGAATGTGACGTAAAAGGTGCACTGTACAAGGGTGGTGTTTACACAGTGAGACACTGCAGCAGCGACAACAGAGAAGCTAGTGATACCTGTGTGAATGCCTTTCCGAGGATTTTGTCTGGCAGTTGAGCAAATTAAATTAGCCTAATGACTTCACAGAACCCTGAGCATAATGCCATGTCATCCACTGTGTTGAACATAGAATATAAATACATGACATGATGACATTATAAGTTGTCAGCCTAATGAAAAGTGACTATGTAGGAGACACATACTGTTCCATGTGCACAAGTATGCATACCGTCATTTTCCTAGGTTGTGTGTGGGAGGGGCAGTTCTGCTCAAAATATTAAATGATAGGATCCGAAATGGTGGCGACTGTGTGCAGCCATCACCATAAAACAGCAGGTGTCTGCTTGATATGCTTATCTGTTGTGTTTGTCTGTCCCTCCATCCACTTCTCTTACCTGGGTAGCCATAGTGGCTGAATTATCTTTTTTAAATTTACTAGGAGTGATGGAGTGAGTGTCTACACAGCCAGAGACTATCTACTTCCCTCCCTAGAGGAGACACTTGTGTCCCTGCTCTACTTTGTCCCAGATACCACTGATTCTGATCATCATCGTTAGACAGGGCATTTGAAAAAGTAGAAAATGTGCATGTGAGAGTGACCTAGAACCAACAGCACTATATATAGTAGGTTATAATAAGATCTGGAGTCTTGGTCTCGATCTGTTCAACTCAGTCTAATGCTAAATGTGCATGCTAAGTATATGGGACTGACTTTAATATAACTGAAATCAGAATGCTGCTTTCTTTACCAACATGATCCATGTATATTCCTTGCATAAGATCAGTTTACTATTTATAATTGCATAACATGACAGTGTGATGAGTGAGCAGAGGAGCCTGTTATTGAGCAAAAACCTGCTATTCAGGTTTGGTTTCAGCAGTAAACCTTCTCCCTGTCTGCTTGTTTGTCTCTCTGTCTGTCTGTCTCCCTCTCTCTCTCTCTCTCTCTCTCTCTATCTTTGTCTCCCTCTGTCTCTTATATTTCATAATTTCAAGATTACCTTAAGATGGCTTGCCTTTAGGTTACACAATAAGCACTTCATATGTTTATTTGCTATCCAAAGAGTCAGTGGAAAGTAAATTCAGAGAAAATATATCAAACTTATCCAGTCTTCAGAATCTGGGTTTAGAAGTGTCTGAGCTATAACACTGGTCAAAAGTAGACTGCATATGGAGAACAGTCATTAGACCTCTTTGATCATCTTAAACTTGTTTGATTGTTCAAACAGACGTGTGATCATGATGTTGCTCATTTGGAGACCATATTGTCTTGATTGACTGTTTTGAGACAGGCAAGTTTACATTATTCAGGCATTTTATGAATTCATGTTGTCCAACCAGTTCACTTATCTTTTCTCAGCTGCATCCAGGACAAACAATTTTTCAATGGACCCCTGCATTAATTCTGGACCAAATTAGATTATATAATGGTTTATTTCTGGGCCGAGGACCAACAGCTTGTACATGGAACCTTTTGTCCATTGGGTGGTGGCCACTGTCCACACTACATGAGGCCAGAACAACTATTCTTCTGTTGTCATCTCTCTGTTGCTGTCTTTCCAAAACTGTCAGTGTGTTTCCTGCTTGGACTGGGAGATTTCTAGCACACATAGGGATGGGAATTTAGAATTGGTTCCAGTTGAGAACCGGAAGCGCAAGTCTCAGAGAATCAGAATTGTATGCATCCGAGCTTATCACTTTCTTTTATCAATGCTGGCATGGAGGTCTTCCGCCTAGGTCAGAACAGTTATCATCCTTTTGGGAATTGGGTTTTAGACCACCGCTGGATTCAGATCAATGATCAGATCATCTTTCCTTCCTGGTCACAAACCCAGCGAGCTTCCACATTCCAACTGTACCTGCATCTCATCTTCATGGTGTCCAGTAACTGTTGGGGCTTGATGCGTAAACGTCTATTGAGTCAATCAGATATTGGTTGAGTGCAGCTACTTTATATTTGAACTTAAACACCACTGAATTCAACTGTTTATTTAATAGTGCCTGTTTTAAAACAAAATTTTAAATCACCAGTTGTAACACACAAGGACTTAAAGACAGTTCTAAAGTTCTCTACTCTGTGGTTTCACCAAACCACTTGAAGGCAATTAGTTGCCCTTCTCTACAGGAAGTCTGCGGTCATAAATAACTGCAGTTGTTTAGTTGAGGTACAGTGCTGAATTACGGCTATTGTTCAAAACCCAGTATATATAATATTATATAACATAGTCTCACTTTTGGAATATTTTCAAAATTTAGACAAATCTTCAAATCTTGTTTAGCTTGTAGACATAAAGGGCAGGGCGATCTTAATATTATCCTTTACAAACAGAAGTGCATTAAAAAGTTAAGTCAGGGTAAATGACACATGTGATGCTTGCTATATGGGTATAATGTGGAGATTACATAATAATGCTAAAGCAACACATGGCATGAGTGAGCACTTACAGTCTATATATGTATGTAATTACACAAAAGCTACAAGCCTCCTACCTCGTTACAAAACTTGTCCACTTTGCTCGAGGATATCTTGCTTTATTCGAATAAGTGGATGAGACTGGTATTCACTGTATGAATGGATCTGTGAATCACCTCTGTCTAACTGGTGTTTTCTCAAACAGTATCTAGAGTTACTTATGGTTTTCAAGGTGGTAAGGTTAGTCACTTGATTGGCCCCTTCAGCTGTTCTGAAGCATCACCATATCAGACTGAGAAATCATATTACAGGGCATTCTCATCTAGTCTGTGGTGCAGATTGAAGCACTGTTGTAGCTTGACAACCATATACTTTATAAACAGATACATGTTGCTTTCTTCTTTATGTGTACCTTTATCTATTTGACAGTTATCTATTTTCCTGGGCCACCTTGTTAAATTCTATGATCAAGGATAATTATAGATGTGGCAAAGCTGAAAAAATATGTCGTAAGAGCTCTCTCATAAGTTTCGCACTGTACAGTTATGACTTAGACCTGTCCAGGGTGCCTATTTGCCTGCCCTCCAATGCATGCTGGGATGATTTCCAGTCACCCATGACCCCTGATTAGGAATAAGTGTGTATGGGAAATGGATGGATGGATGGCATAGGACTTAGTATTGCTGCATCTGTAGTGCATTCACAGTAGCTTGATCTTCAGCTCTTTTGTTGTAGTTCATAGATGGTCAATCAACATCACTTTTTCCATTTTGTAAACCTATCTTACATATCATAGCACATCACAGACAAGTAAAAGCAGGCCAAGACAATATTATCCCAGATTATGCCTTTCAAGAGGTAATTTTGCCTCTATACACTTAACAACACTTGGAAAGCCTGAATGCCAGAGGTAACAATTGATCACCTCAGCAGCTCATGACATTGCCAAAATGTTTTATCTAATAGCTGTTCATCCGTTATCCTCATCTCATGCATTTCCTGTCTTCCTGCAGACCAGACATGGTTTCATCATTAGGAAATTAGCAAATGGTTTAATCTCCTACCCAAGCTGCCCATTTAAATGACATCATCCCCATTTCCAGTGGGGTGATGCTGGCAGAGGGTATTAGCACAGGCCTGGATTAGAAAAAGGCGGGGCCTCTAAGGATAAGTGTAGAGCTGTTTGGTTCATGATAGACGCCATACTTAAGAAGTCATTTTATTCTGCCTGCCTTCCCCACTTCAGATGTGATTTAATGTCATTTTAATAGTAAAACTATGACCAGTTTTGGATGGGGTGTATGAAAATATTGATATACTTGAGTATCACAATATTATGTTTTGTGATACTGTGATTTGTAATTAATAGTTTACATGCAACGATTTGTAGCAGACAGAGGTTCATTTTGTGTTGTGTTTAAACCCCTGACTGCTATATAGCAGTGTCGTTATCTATCTTTAGCCATTTGACTCTTCCACTTCAATGTAACCACATAAAATGATGCAGGAAGAAGTAAGCACATGTGAGTTTTCCTAAAACTACATAAAAAAATAATCACAATATATTGCCTTTCTTACAGTATCACAATATATTGCAATATATTGAATTGAAACCCCTGTATCATGATTTGTATTGCATTGCCAGAGCCCTAGTTCTGGACCTGGTGACCACCCATGTTGGTTCTAATTTTGACAATTGAACTGAGAAAGTAACTGATTTGTTTGCAGTTTGATATGGTAAGGGAGGCACGCTTGCCGTTCTTGGGTGTGTGTCTGACTGACACAAGCTCTGCCAGTAACATGATGTTGACACTCGACAGGCACACCCTTACCTTGACATAAGCAGCAGCTTTTTTAATTGAACATCATTGTTTTTGTAACATCTAGCCATGGCGTGTGTGCATTTCATGCATACCTGTTCATTTAGTAGGGATTAAGAAAATCGGTCCTTCAGGTTAACTGGGCCTGTTTGTTTGTTTTCTCACCCTGTCTGTGTTTCTCCTCATTGTCACTCTCCATAAGTAATTTCTCTATGCTGCCATTCTTGTGTCTACCATAGAGTAAGGTTCTCACTGTGAATAAACAAATAAACAAATACATAAATAAATAAACCTTGTACTTTTGTCTTTCACACTGGTGCAGCATGGCCAGAGAGACTAAGTCCAACTGTGATATTACAGGCTGACAGGTTTTGTGTGTAGCCACCATGTGTCAATAATTAATTAAATGAACATTGCAAACTTCTCTCCCATCAAAGAAAGTTGTATGTTTTAAGTTATATTGCCAGTATTTATTTAGTTTTTTTAAAAGATTATATTTTCGGCATTCCTGCTTTATTTGACAGTCACAGTGGAGATAGACAGGAAAGGCAGAGGAGAGAGAGGGGGTGACAAGCAGCAAAGGACCTGAGGTCAGATTCGAACCGCGGTCGCTGTGATCGGGACTAAGCCTTGGTACATGGCATGTGCTCCTTACCGATGAGCCACCGATGCGCCCATCGCCAATATTTTATATATTGTAAAAATTTGTTTGGACCTTAAACAGAAACAGATGTCCATAAGTGATGATGTCATAAGGTTGGCACCCAATAAATCTTGCTAATTTATACTATGTTTTTCAACCAAAGTCAGTGATAAAATATAGAATATAAAGATATTCAAGTCATTTGACCAGTAAAGTTTCTTAGACCCATAAAAATATATAAAAATACAACAATATGCTGCAGTAGGCATGGGGCCTTTTCAGTCATCATTGGTTGTCACTATCAGGGTTACGACAGGTGCTTATTACCAACACGCATTTAATATTTTATACTGTCACACAATAGAATCCATCATCATTGGCTATAAATGTCAGGGTTACAACCGATGCCTGTCACTGACATCATGAGCATTTAATATTTTATACTTTCAAACAGTAGTTACCATGGAACCATTAAGAGTCAAAAGGGGATTTTGGTGAGAATAGTCTGTATGTGCTGCTAGGCCTGAGACATTTCCCTATTGGCTGTTCCATCCATGTGCCCAAATTTGTGCCCTCTGTTTCTTGGCCATTGCAGTTTTTTCAAGGAAGGTGAAGAAGTGTGTTGACCTCCTTTAACGCCCCCTCTGACAACAAAGCAGGGTTATTAAGTGTCTTAGCACTGTCATTTTCACTTTCTTCTCACCCCAAGTTCAACACATGTGACCCATAGGTGAGGTGACACCTTTGTCAAACTTTGCTGCTCCTAAAGCATGTTCGCATGCCCTACTTTTGGAAGAAGTTCTATGATTTTCAGGCCTATTTTCTGTTGCTGTGTAAAATCTGGGTCGTTCTCAACATCCTGGAATTTCAGAAAGCGGTCAGAGGACTGCAGAGTGTGAAGTCCCATGATTAATTTTTGCTGACTGTCCCCAGAGCATGGACGCTGGTCAGACATTTTCATGATCTCTGCTTGCCTTTATTGGAGTAGGCAGCATAGAGATTTTAATCTTAAAGAGACACTACGCGTAATGCCATTATTGAAATAAACACCTAGAAGTTGTGCTTTAAGTTAATGTTTGTTGTAGAATTTTATAGACGTGTTCTTTCTCTCTCTGTCTGTCCCTCTCTCTATCACCTTTTCTTCCTCGTGTTTTTTTTCCATTATCTATTGCTCAGTTTTTTGAAACTGTCTTGGATGTGTCAAAATACGTTTTTCATCTGAACCAAATTACCCCAGATAAATACGAGTCAGTGAAATGCAAGAAATACAATCAATCGTTGCAGGCAGGTTTTAACTGGGTCAGAGTCATCAGTGTTTAGGGTGTACAGAGTCCTTAATCTTTGGTTTGCCCTAAACATGTGTAGACAAACAACCCACATGGTGTGTCCCACTCACCCACTGTGGGGATTAGCAGACTGTGCTAGATAGAGCAGATAGGCAGTGTGTTTGGACATCCTCTATAGACTGGTGACATGGTAAACCTTAATTATGCTGTACTGCATGACTGTATGATGTTTTATAGTGGTAAGGCTTATGTTTGTATATTACACATTATAAAATAAACACTTACAATAGAAAACAAGCAATATACACCCAGAAAAGCAATGGAAAAACGCTGAATTTACATAGCTGGTTCTGCTGCTTTGGATCTCACCTCTCCTGACTTTTCAGATTAAACTAAACAGGTACCTGATTGCTGTGACATTGCAAATAAGAACTAGCCATTTGAAAATCAACCCACTAATGAGTTTATAAATGTGCCAAAATTGGATTAGCCCAGACTGGCCCTGGTGAGCATGCTGCTACTTTTCCATGTTTTCGTCCAGCGGCTGCACCCCTTGGCACATGCACCCAGTGAACTTGAGTGCCTTCCTTCAGGCACTGACACGTGCATTTGGCCCAACGGATATTATCACAGCATATTTTTCTCAAATTTTTTACTTGATGCTTATATCTTGAAACATGATTTTGATTGAGCAGTTGGTGTGATCTTACTGTTGTGATTCAAGCCATACACAGGCAATATTTTGCTAGTCCATGCCTCATTTTATACATCTTAGTGCACGTTAATTGGGAAATGTTGTTTTTGTGATGTTTCAGGGAAAAGTTTTGAAATAGGTCAGTAGTATGCCTAGAGTCCATACCTTCTCTGAAGTACACAAACCAGTGCATTTGCAGGTTTGTAGCTCCCTCTTGTGGTGTTTTCAGCCTGGTGAAACTGATGATGGTACATTTTCCTCCATTATACTTTGCACAATTACTACAAAGAAACTGTTGTGTAGCCTTTTCACTTAAGAGGTCTGTACTCTGTGGGTGTGAGTGTGTGTTTGAGCATACTTGAGTGTGTGCATGCACTACATAAAGGAAAAGGTTGCACTTTGATAGGTATTCTATGCTTTCTATGAACAGGTTTGTGCTCAATTTTGCAGCCAGTGTGCAGATAATAGTGTTTCCTCTTCACATTCAAGCTACTTCATGATATGCATGGCTTTTCTTACACAAGCTGCCATAGAGGAGGGTAATGGAACATTAAGAGACCCTCCATTTAGGTTCTGCTTTGTCAGGAGTGGGCAATTTTAGCACTTACTTCTGAACCATAGACCTTGGGACCACTTTCCATTCTCTTGATAGCATTAGCATGAATTTTATATCTGCCTCAAGTGGAACGAGAGCTCCCACTGCTTGTTCCACTGGGGAACAAGTTGCCAGAAAGGTAAGAAACTTTGTATTGCAGCTGGTGAGGGAGACTACCTCTCTGATCCCCTCTTACCATCAGATGTGTGGAGTGCCCAGCAGGGGATGAAACTGGCAAACCATGGTGGCAGAGGTAATTGCCCTGGTGCTGCAAGTTCTATTTATAGTGCTTGTGTATCCCAGCAGCTGTCCCCCTTCTATTTCCCCGCCCTGCATCTGGCATGCTTTGCCCACCCAGCTCCTATCACATTACCCCCCTCCTGCACCTCAGACCACAGCTTTACTGTGTTGATGTGACGTCCAGCCCGCGTGGTTGCCCTCCCACTCAACTTGGACTAGGAAATGTGTGCTTTCCCCAGACCCATGTCTAACCCCACCCTGCCCCTGACTGCACAGCACCAGTGAGAGAGGGAAGACTGGAAGGCTAACTAGACCTAGAGAAAAGGTAACAGCCTCTTGCGGTCTGCATGTGTGGCTAGCAGTGCGATCTGTTGGAGGTCTACATGCTTCGCTCGAGCAGTTCCATTAGGGCTCTGATTGCGTCTCAGAATGGCCTCCTTTGCGGGTGAAACTATTTATAGGAGTTGACTCTGATGAAAGCTGGGTCAGGCATGGTGAAACATGTTGCTGCGCAGTTCACTTCAGTATAACTCATTAATCTAGTCAGTCTATGGATCTATTTTTAATGTATCAAACTGAACATAAACATTTAAGAACTTCTATATCTACCAGAGTTCTAGTTTGGAAATTTGTGGAAGAAGCATGATGGTGCTTAATTACAAAGTGATATAATATTTAAGTTAGTATGAAGAATGTTTTTTTTACTCCCATTTATTCAACTGGTCCTTCGTACTATTTGCTGCATGTTGTTTTCTGTGCCTTTCTTTTTGTTATTTGCAATAATTGTATATGTCGTGATTGGCTTTGTGTCATCACTTATTATCATTATCATTATCATTATTATTAAATAAATGTCAGTGAGAACCAGGAAACTGCTAGGCCATTTGTTTAGGAACAACTTTTTGATCACATGAAAACTGAGTTTTCCCATTTTTAAAAAAAAACATCCAGACAAACAATTTCTATTTATAATAATGCCAGTGTGTTGGTAAAGGTAGAGGCTAGTGGTATATGTAAAGTGAAAGTAATTGCTGCTAACAGTATGGCTCATGAATCGGAACAGTGAGCTGAGTTTGTTAATAGATATTTATTAACATTTACCACACTATGATAAACCATAGAAACTACAAGTTAAAAATTTGCTTTGGGTCTTATTTGGAATGTGTCAGCCATGTTTTGTTAGCTCTTCATGTTATCCACATGTTTCTTCTAGTATGACGAAAGAAGGCTATCCATTTCATCCTGTTCTTCATGTCCTCTGTCCGTAGTGCTGCATGGTCCCGCTGTCCTGTTGGTATTTGGCCTATAGTGCACAGAAATCAAGTCCACAGTCCATCATTCACTCCTTAATTCACAATCCTGCCGTCCCTTGTCTCCGTCTCCCTCTCTCTACATCCCTCGCCCTTACTCTCCACACCGCCCAGTTCATCCCATGACTTCTGAGCTATCACCATGGCTTACAAATCACGCTTTTCATTCTGGGAGCATAAGGGAAGTCTTGCTTTATGTTTGTGTGATTTTGGCTTCACAATTCATGTCTGCACATGGTGCTTGATTTTGTTGTGAGATCTTTTCTTATCCACCTATATATGCTATAGTCTAAATCCACAGTTTGATTCCTTGTTTTGCTTTCCCTCATGTAGGTTAAAGTTGAGAGCAAGCCAAATGTAAGTGCCATTTAATCTACATGCCTCTGGGCAGTAATCTACATGATGCCAGCAGTTTTGTGTGCTGTGGTTCTAGACGGACTGCTGCAAGCTAAAGTCAATTTACTTATCAGGGGTTTGAGGATGATAGCTAGCTATCCAGTGAATCAGGGGAGAGGTAATAACAACTGTAGTTTTTAATGAATAATAATAAGCAAGGGCATTGAGGATTGAGGTAAATTTCCTTTGATTTAGTGTTCACTCATCCTCTATTCTGGTTATCATTTGGCTCTCTGTCTAAAACACAGCATCCTTTGATCTTTTCCAGTCATTGTGATTGTAATGGACATCCTGTGCCAATGACACAGACATTTCAAATGGATTTAGTGGGCTGTGTCGCAGTTATTGGTTATGCTTTCTCAAACTTGGACTCCACATGACACCCAACTGAATAAAATAATCTTGTTTCAAATGAATGATGAGGGAAACTTAATTAAATGAATTAAAGGGCGTAACCTACTTTGCAAGCCTCAATATTAAAGAATAGCAACAAATAACAATACATGGCAATACAAAAGCACAGAATGTAGGAGATGATATTAGATAGAAAAGTGATTTATTGACCAAACCAAAATGCGTACTCACATCTTCTCTTTCTTTTCTCATGGGGAATAATAGTTCTTAATGAATGAAGGTTGTAATGTATGCAAGTGGCAGTTGTTTTTATGCATTTCAGAATAATTCTTACTGAGTTTCAAAGTCCAGAATCTGCTGTTGAGTGTACTTATATCAGCCAGGGAAATAATCCTCACTCTGGTCTGCCCCGTTGTGTTTGTATCCAGTCTGATGTCGATAGTAGTCCGCCTCAGCCCATCAGTACAGCTGGTGTAGACACAGGGAGTGGCACACAGCCGACTACATCATCAGCTGAAGAATTCAGTAGTGACAGTGCCATGGGCGGCCCAGACACCCCAGGGGAGGGACAGGGTGCCAGCGGTAAGAAGGTGGTAAAGATTGTGAGAAGGGTTGTCAGGCGTGTGGTTCCTGGTGGGATGGAGGAGCAGAATCAACCCGCCACCTCTGATTCTGCCAAGGGTACCACTGTTAAGAACGCTGCACCCAAACCCACCAAGGCCGCCAACTCTGTGGGCAGTCAGGAGGACAAGGATGACATTTCCACAGGCCTTACCAGTCTCATGGGCAGAGGTCGAACCAAGGAGCACCGACCTCGCACCCGTACACAGGACCGCAAAGAGGAGAAAGATGAGGGGAAGCAGGAGGAGGAGATAAGAAAAATGGAAGAAGAAGAGAAACCTAAGGAAGAAAAAACAGAGGAGAACACATCCACGTCTACATCTACGGCCGCCCCTACACCAGTAAACTCTCCGCCACCAAAGTCCAACCCTCTCACCCCTCCAGCTGGGTTCATACCTGCTCCCAAATCCGACCCTTTGGCTCCTCCTGCTGGCTTCATTCCTGCCCCTAAACAAAATCTGCTGACTCCTCCACCTGGTTTCATTCCTGCCACAAAATCCAACTCCACGTCCCCAAAACAAAATCCCTTGGCGAGACCCACAGGTTTCATCCCTGTCACAAAAACAGACCCTCTGGCCCCCCCTGCAGGGTTCATTCCGAAACCCCGGCCAGTTGCTGTAAAGAAACTGGAGGTACAGAGTGGCAGATGTGCCTGTTTGCTACTAAACAATATTGTACAGCATGCTGTGTGATATTACAGAAAGAGTTCACCCAAACTACAGAATATTCCACTTAGGTCTAGTTCAGTATATCCATTCAGATAGTTTCTGTGTGAACTGCCAAGGTTTCCAGTCTGTTGGATGGATGTTTGTCTGTGGAGCTCAAACTGTCAAAAATCTACTGCTAAAGAACACTGACAAACTGTGTCTGTCCACCCTGAATTCTTACTCCTTCAGGGTAGATAGATACAGTTTGCAGGTGTCAGAAGGAAATAGTTCCAAACTAAACCCTTTTGCCCCAAGGATTGTGGAATATGTCAGGTATCTGTCATTTCTTTTGGAAAGAGCTGTCACTACTGAATTCTTTGCATGTACATTTTTGACAGTCTGAGGTCCTTAAATGAATGCTGATATTATTATATTGGAGTGAAAGGAGACAGCAAAGACTGTGTCTTTTTGTATTTTGGGTGAACCTTTCCCTTAATGTAGATATTACTTGTCTTATACATGCACCCTCCTCAATTATTTTTGCCATGAACAACACTTTCCACTTGAATGAACTTGCTTATGATTATGGATGACCATGACTTTTCTATTATGACTTGTATAATTAGGCCTCTTCTTAACCTTGTTATGAACAGTGTGGATGCTGTGGTGTATAAATTTGCCTCTTCTTACGTTATTTCCAGGTTACAAGTTGTTTCTGGTTTCTGATGAAAAGAGCCTTGATATAATGAAAGCACCCTGAATAACTGAGGGGTGGCAGGGTGTATCTGCCTGCTCACGACCAGGCTTCATCAGTCGGTATAAGGGTGTGCTCATGGTTTGTCCTTTGGGAGTCTGTCAGTTGCAATTGGTCTAAGTGCAGTGAGCCATGACTCATTACAGTCATCCTTTGCAGGTGTAGTCCTCAGGTTTTCTGCTGTAGCTGTAGACTGAACTTGAGGTTTTGGAGTTTATGATTAAGAAATAGGAATCAATATAAGAATTCAATGTTATTCCAAATGTCTTTCTTGTTAGCTGAGCAACCCTTTCGCCAAGCAGGGGCCAGAGAACCACACTCATTTGTGATGTATGAGGTCAAATCTGATGCATGCACAGATTTTGCCTATGACTCAGACAACTATGTTTAGCTGAAAGTAAGTTTTTAATAATTGTCTGAACTTTTACATCCAAAGCAATGCTATTTTATAAAATATTATGCACTGTTACAGACACATCCCCTAATTTTACTTAGCTAAGGTTATATTTTGCCCTGTTATTCAGTTTGTTTTTCTATCTGTCTGTTAGCAGGTTATCTTTAAAACATATGAATAGATATCATTTGGTGGGCAGATTGGTCTTAGGCTCAGGAAGAAGTGATGAGATTTTGGTTGTGATCCAAATTTGAGATTTCCACCATTAGACATGTTTTAGACATTAACAATGAAATGAAGAGATAGAGACTTGATTCCGTATCCTAACTATATTTCTGGGCTGAAGAAAACAATTTAACTTTTCCAAATTTAATTTTAAATTATGCATTTGAATGTTGAAAGAAACTGATTTCTGCTTAATGGCAACAGATGGTGCTTTGCAGAAGGAAAATTTTGCTTCTCCCAGTTGACATGCTCACATTAGGCTGCAATCTTAACTCAAAGATGATCCATGATGTGTCAGACATAATATGGACTTCATAACTATTTGGACAGCAAGACACTGTTCAGTATCTTCCTTTCATACAATTCTTGCTTTGGTATGAATCGACACAATAGCTGTGTTAGGGCATGGATTGCTTAAATTTGAAAGCCTTTTCAGTGTATTTCAACAGAGTAAGACTACATTAAATATTTAAAAATAATATTGCATGTTGTCAAGAACTCTTCATGTGCCATTTCTAGAAATCTGCAACCCATAAACATTATGAAACTTTTAATGTTTCACTTTTATCAGGTGATTCTCCTGGGATTCTTGCATCTGTATGAGGATTTGCTCATGATTATGCATCATAACTTTGTTACTGTCAGGCAATTTGGAACACATAGTTGGTTAAATACGCATAAATAAACAGGAGAGAATCATTTTACTGTAGAGCCTAAAGACAGGTATTTAGTTGCATACAGTGGTTTTGCATAGTTTTACTTACTCATTTCATGAGTGAATTAACTGGAAAATTTGTCATTATCAGTGTTAATGTCTTCCCTGTGTGTGTGTGTGTGTGTTTGTGTGTATTTGTGTGTGAATATTTGCATGTATTGTACAATTTAAAGGAGGCATCTTGTCTTTCTGTGGCCCCCAATGGTAAGCCTGCAACTATTGCACTGTCCCAGGTTCACTCTGCACATAATCGACAGGTGTGTGCTCCATCTTGCAACCACTATGCAAATAAGAGCCACTGTGCAGTTAATAACCACTCTGTAGATAATAGTTTGTGTTTCTCACATTCAGCATAATGCCTGGTATTATTTCAATACAGTGCTTTATTACACAATCTGTTGTAGTGTTTGGGAACAGAAGGTTGAAAAGTTGTCCATTCAGTTTTCTTAAACAGTCATAGCAGTTGTGTCTGAACTGTAGATCTTGCTCAGGGCTGTTTCATCCTATCTTAATTCTTTCCAGTGACCCATTTGCAATTGCTGGTCCTACTGTCCCTACTGTAGGTTCCAGAGCTGATTCCCACTGAGGAAGATCACAAGCGTGTGAAGAGGATCTTCACCATCAGTGGCAATGATGTAACTCGTTTTTCCCTCAGCTCTTTTGATTTTGTACCTGCTCTACCCAGGCTTACCCTGTGAGCTGCCTGCGTCAACCGCTTGCTCCCAACCAAGAAGGAAGTGTGTCCAAAAATGACTAGAGTCCACACGGGGGGGGGCTGGCTCATGCTGCCCAGCTGTTAACAGGCTTCCAATTACAGGGCTGCCCCATGTTGTTTGACACTTGAAATTTGAAGCAATACTGACTGTGCTGTGCTGTTCAGCTTTGAGCCCATGAGTCCAAGTCATAGAGTTACTGCCTTTGACTCAACATGAAGTCTTTGTCAACCCTTTAGCGATAGTAGAACTGGACTTGATATGTTTTCTTTTGAAAGTCACTTTAGGCTGTCTAGGGCGGTATGAGTTGGACTCATGTAGGCGTATCATGTGGGCCTGCTTGTTGATGTGTACGTTATGATGTTGTCATTAGGCATAATCAGTGTGGGTGGTTTGATAAAACTGATTTGCGACTTTTTGATCCGTAAACACTATCTTGAGTGGCATGCTAAGCGATTGGTTGATCGTTTTCTTCTTTTTTCCCTCAGAAACACTGGCATGAAATGATTGAGTGCGGTTGACTTGTACACCCTTTGACAGTATAACAGCTTCAGCTCACTGCCTCTTTGTTGTCTGCCTTTTATTCTTTCAGTAGCATACAGTACACTTCTTTGTTATTAGGTCCAGAGGAGCGCCGGCATTGATGTATTTTACCCTTTGGCTTTGTTTGACTGTTCAGCGTATCTGACTGTTTATTCTCTCAAAGTCTAGTCCACTGACACTTCTTCAAGGCGTCTCTCCTCATTTTCCCCCTTTGCCGTTGTCTCCTGCTGTGTCATGTCCTGTCTTGTGTCTCCCCTTTTGTTTCTCTGTGGTTCGTTGGATCTTGACGTGCTGCTGTCCTCTTTGCTGTTTGCATGGCTAGCCTGCCAGGGGCAAGAAATCCTCTCAGGTACAGCCTGCCTTCTGCCATGCCTTTCCCTTGGCTGGCCTCACTCCTTCGCCCTTGAGGGTGTGACTTTGAGTGATGGAGTGTAAGCTTGTTCTTCTCTACTGACCTCTCTGTGTGCTGCTTGGTCTGTGCCTGCTCGTTGTCTTTGTTCCCTCATCCTTCACGGCGGTTATCTCTGGGGTCATGCAGAGGGTCTGGAAACCTTCTGTAAGATGACATAACCCAGTGGTTCCCTGGCCATGTTGATTAACATGCACTTTTCAATCCCATGGACAGTTTACTGCAGAGCCTTTTGACAGCATAGATGTAGCCGCCATCTGCTTGCCTGTATCTGGATGTATCCCATTCATTACCAGTGAATATTACACTGTATTACAATTGACTGCGTATTACCCTGCATTTAAACCACACTGTGCACCAGTAATTCTATTAAGTGTGACTGCTAATATATGACTGTCAATAATTGAGTTCTATGCACCAGCGCCCATATACCTACATAATGTATTTCCATGCACCTTGTAATCCCTGCTGATTAACACCCTAGTACTATCATTCTGTTGTGCTGAAATACGCAAATGGCTTAGCATCAGTCACTTGCTCTACTGCTGTTTTCTTTCATTGCTTAATATTGTCCCTTTTTCACTCTCAACGCACTATGTCTTACTACTATTGCTGTGCACTGTTGTCATGTGCAGTGTTTAATTTGTGTCTAATTTTTACACTTGTTTGGAATGCACTGTGACCTTTCCTATTTTGTTTTCATGTCTTGTTTCATTGTGCACCAGTGAACGGTAATACAGTTGAGTTGAAGTGAAGTGAATGGGTTTGAGTGTTGAAGCACGTCACTAGTTATTGACTTCTCAGTTGACTCTTGCTCCTTCCCTTTTCCAGTCTAGGCCAGCTGCAGACCCTGTAGCCGTCCTGCAGGCAGCACACGCTGCAGCCACTCAATCTAAGGTCTGGCCATGGCTGTTCCTGACTGTAGTTTTGGTTGCATCTCCCCATGTTTCAAAGTGATATGTATTTGTGAGACAATATCCAGAGTTTTCTCTCTGTGTGTAACAAACCAGTAGCGCAGGTAGCAGGATGACCTCGTACTTAGTGAGGTCATCCTACAGTAGCAGTGCCTGGGTTTAATCCCCTCCTGTAGCCATACCTGTGGAGGTATCTTTGAGCAAAATACTTAACCCCTATCTGCTCCAGAGTCAGTGCACTAGCTGGGTGTCCCTGAATCCCAACCAGAGGGAGAAAAGGCAATTTCTTCCTTGGGTGATTAATAAAGCATATGTACAAAAACAAACAAACAAACAAATAAATAAATAACACTGAGAGCCAGAACAGGGATTGGCAATATATCAATCTTATATCAATATGAGACTAGGTATTGAGTGGGATTTTGGATATCGTAATATCGTGATATGACATAAGTTTTGTTTTTTCCTGGTTTTAAAGGCTGCACTACAGTGACAATTTTCTGAAGATTTTACACCAGTCTAGCTCTCCTACTATTTGCCTCTACCTGCTTGGTCATCATATCCATGTTACAAATAATTGTTAATCAAAAATCTCATGTGTAAATATCTTATGGAAGCACTACTTGCCATCCATACAGTCACTCATATTATTTCTTCACAACATTGATATTGAGTTTTCTGGTCATATCATGATATTTGATTTTGTCCATTTTGCCCTGCCCTAATTAAATGCACTGACCAAAATTTTTATGTCTTTTAACATAGTTATCCAGTGTATCTTTGTTATTCAGTGAGCTTGATTGCATTCCTCTGTGTTGTGACCCGTTGGTTTTGCTTGCTTAGAATGTCTTTTGTGACTTTTTTTTTTAATAGGCTATATGTATTTACTGGGTATTTTTACAATAACATACCTGTTGTGCACATGTCCGCACACCTAACACGCTCCACATGTCTTACTTTACCACACTTTTTACCGTTTCTTTTTGTTATGTATGTAAAGATTTACATGTATTTCCTCAACATCACTCCTAAACTGTGTCTTTTTCTGTCTGTGTGATGTGCTGGTTTTGTGCCAGTGTGGCATACTGGCATAACTTTCTCTACTGCTAGTGTGAGTTGGCTGTGATGACACATCCCTCTCTCTCCCTCCCTTCTGTGCAGCCCAGATATTGAGCAAATGGAATTCACTGATACAGAGGAGCATGCTCACTGACCTCTGGAGAGTGCTATAAACAGTAAAGATAGGCCCTCAAGTACTTTTTGTTTTGGCTGGTGGTTGAAGGACCTGAGTTGACATTAACAGCATGGCAGCACATTGGTTCACAAGCTGATACAGGAGTTCATGTTAGCAGGAACCCTATGCATATATTTGATTTAAGAGGAAATACTAGTCATTCTGCAGTCATCAGTTAACTATTTACCAATCATTAATTTCCAGTACATTACTGTTCTTAATGCAGAATGCTGTTTTCTCCTTGTTTTCAATGTGTTTAGACTTTTTCGTGTTATGAGTAAGTGAGTATTTCTCACCCTGTCTATTCACCAATTCTTACAGGTGAAGACTGAGGAGCAGATAACTGCAGAGAGGGCCTGGTACAATACCGAAAAAGTATGGCTCGTCCACAAGGATGGATTTTCCTTGGGTTTGTAATGACTTCTATTAATCTTAGTGGTATGATTCAAGGTATTTCAATTTAAAGAGTATTTTACAGCAAAGTGCAAACGTACTTTACTGTCTATGTTGGTTTGTCTGTGTCTAGATGACAGGTGAATGTAACTATAGAAAATAACCTAGATTTATTTTAAAGAATAGAAAATCTTTCTGATTCCATATCACAATAAGGCAAACAATAGACTACTTTGTCTTTCCAGAGTCTGTATGCAATTTGACCTACCAAGTTTTCAACACTGAACTCTTGTTTCATTATTATGGAACTTGCTCATTATTGAGGGTGACTCACCTGCCTCAGATTTTCAAGCATGTTTGACATGAGATGCAGGTTTTGCACTCAGGTTGAGATAATATGTCATAATAAATCACCTCTCCCCTGTTGAGGTAGCCACTCTCCTGAAGACGAAGGCAGGCAGTCTGCCAGAGGGGAAGGTGAAAATTCGACTAGAGAGTGATGGATCTCTATTGGATGTGGATGAGGACGATGTGGAGAAGGTAATTAATGTAACTCTGATCTTCATTCATTATCGATGACGAAGGGTGGCTGCTGGGTATGATCTCTTTTGACCTCAAACTACTCTAGGCAAACCCTCCGATGTTTGATCGAGTGGAGGACCTGGCCTCTCTGCAGTACTTGAATGAGTCAAGTGTGATGCACTCACTGCGCCAGCGGTATGGAGGTAACCTGGTCCACACGCATGCTGGGACCAACATGGTGGTCATTAACCCCATTAGTGCCCCCTCCATGTACTCTGAGAAGGTAGGCTGCAGCCTCTACATGTAATAGCACATCTCTTTTCAAATAGCTCATTATGTGGAATGGGAATAAACTTGCAAGGATGGAATATAAAATGGACAACCTCTTTGTCTTTTCCTTCTTTCTTTTGCCGTGTTCCTACCAGGTGATGCACATGTTTAAGGGCTGTAGGAGGGAAGACACTGCCCCACACATTTATAGCATTGCCCAGTGCGCCTACAGGAATCTCCTGACCACTCGTCAGGACCAGTCCATTGTCTTGCTGGGCAAGAGTGGAAGTGGCAAGACTACCAACTGCCAACACCTGGTCCAATACCTGGTCACTATTGCCGGAAGCACCAACAAAACCTTCTCAAGTAGGTTGAAATGGATCCAAACTTTAATTTATGAATTCAGAGCAGGTTGTTTTTAGGAAGTTGGTTGATTTACATAGCAAATGATTCTATTTATGGTTTCCTCCAAATGACTCACCTTTCTTTCCCCTAGCGGAGAAATGGCAGGCAGTCTACACTGTTTTGGAGGCATTTGGGAATGCCTCCACCTCTTTGAATGGGAATGCTAGCCGCTTCTCCCATGTTGTCTCCCTCGACTTTGACCCGGCAGGCCAGGTGACCTCAGCGTCAATCCAGGTACAGCCCAAAATCATCCCTGTGGTTCACCGATGCTGAATTTCCTGTCATCGGAATTTAATAGAGATTTATTATTATGCTAACTCCATTATACCTCAAAATTATACTTTGTCTATAAGAAATGGTATTGAAGATATTTTGGCAATATTCTATTCTGCCCTTTCAGACCATGCTTCTGGAGAAGACAAGAGTGACAAGAAGGCCAGAGGGAGAGTCCACTTTTAATGTCTTTTACTATCTGATGGCTGGAGTAGACAGTTCTCTGAGGTTAGGATGAATACTGTGCTAACATAGTAAAAACAGATTACAGTTCGTATGTGGTCTGTGTCTGCTGACACCACACTGGGGATTGAATTGCTTATTTTACTTTAATACATTGGGATGATGTATTGCTGTTTTTGGGGAATGCTTTGTCCTGGTCAGAATCTCTACCAGATTTCATCCCGAAGTCACAATGGTTTGGTTTTTGGCTGGCATGAGAAATTTGTAAACCCTCTTCCTTGCTGTAATTGTGACTGATCTGTGGTTTCTTCATCAGAACCGAGCTGCACCTCAACCACTTTGCTGAAAACAATGCATTTGGAATCATGCCTCAGGCAAAAGTGAGTACTACTTGCATTTTTTCAAATCATAGTTGCTTAGCAGTGAGAACAAAAGGCACCAATATCATCCAAGCATTTCTGCTAGGTTGTTTGCTATGATGTTGAGAGGTAATTGACTAGCATTATCTCAAAAATGAGAAATTGTAGAATGAATGAATTGTGAAACAAATATTACTTAGGAATGAATGTAGTAGGCCATGTGTACAGCTAAAAATCAGTGCACTATACATAAATACATGCTTGCTCACCTAAAATAACTCCAAAAATGCAGTACCTACTGCTCGGATTAATGATATCTGATTAAATAAAATTGTATGTATTAATTGATTTAGTAATTCCATAAATGCATCCGCAGTTTTCTAGAACTTTTTCTAACTAAAAGATCAGTCTTCTTAGGTTGGATAGTGCTAGTCACCTACTGTTGCTCAAAGTGTTTGCCAAAGAGTGGTACACAACACGAGGCACAGGGGCGGATCATGTACCAGGTACACGTGGATGATTTTTGTGTTTACGTATGTTCTCCTCACTTAAAGTGGCATTAGCTGATCTGTGACCCCTGTCTACCTCTGTCAGCAACCAAGGGATTGCAACAAAGTCGACAGGCCTCTGGCACAGATTATGGTGGCTTGTAACTGGCACAAATAATAAAGTCACCTTTTCATGGTAGTGGCAGTATAGGGTGGAAAGTGAGCTTTGAAAGCCAGTAGTATCAGCAGCTGGAAGAATAATTGTTGAGGTGTTTGTATGAATTAACAATTCTGTCAAACCCCTGGAGATCATTTTGTTTACTTATTGCACCTTTAGCTGGCAAGTTGATCAGTGGGTCAGTCTCCCAAAAACACATATTCCTTTAAGATACTGTATCTTGGGGGGAGATTTTTTTTTTATCCACATCCATTTATTAAGCACAAGCCAATTTTATTTGAATATGTGTATTATCTCCCAGTCTGAGGACAAGCAGCGGGCCTCCCAGCAGTTCTCCAAACTACAAGCAGCCATGAAGGTTCTGGGGATCGGCACTGAGGAGCAGAAAGCCTTCTGGCTCATACTCGGGGCGATCTACCATCTTGGGGCTGCAGGAGCTACCAAGGGTAAGACTGCTTGGCAAACCATTACTTATTCATGTGAGCAATATTCTATAATATAACATGTATATAGCAATAAAATACATATTACTTATTTATGTGAATAATAAAACATGTATATACTACTAATAAAAATACACTCAATAAACATAGTTTCATGTAGATGGATTTTTTGTTTTTTTTACATATAATATAACTGGTATTGTTTTTTTACCGATAAAAAGCCACATATAAATGGTTGCACTCAGTGCTTTATATGTTTAGTTTACATACTTTTACTGACAAAATGACTTATCAAAATCTAGAATATCATAGTAGGACAACAGAGTTCATCTAGCTAATGAGAGGTGCTATTGTCAGCCATTAATATCTCTGTTATTTCAACTTATATTTTAATATCATTTGATAAAATAGAGACTAGTGACCAAAACAAAAAAAAAACAAAAAAAAAAACAACAAAAAACAGATGCAGTCACAAAAACTCCCGTTGTACTGTGATGTATTATTTTCTCTATTTGCTCTAACACAGTCTGTCATGCAACTGCTAAACTGAGTTTGACTATGTATGTGTAAGTTATAGCAATAATTCTTGAGCAATATAACATTAATATTCAATCGCAGTGTCCACACTGTCAATGCAAAGGTAGAAATAACTAAAACGCTGGCTGAAATGCCATTCTCAGAGTCATAAGCTTGCCTGTAAACTCATCAGTGTCAAGCCAAGGTAGGTAACATCTTGTGTGTGATGCAAGACGGCTGTAATCCAGATATCTGAATTATGTATCCTCTACTTAAAAAAAAAAAAAAAAAAGTTTACTGTACAAGCTGTTGGTCGAGAGTAGATGAGTAGACGTTGCGCTGAAGAATAGCATCCGGGATATTTTTTTGGTTATTCAGGTACATTTTGTGGTTTGGAATTTACAGCACATATATCCATCAGACAAATTATATGTTTAATTGGATTTCAATTAGATCTGATCCTCTGGCATAATATATAAACCTTTGAAGAAGTTAATCAGGGTGGAAAGGCCTTTGTACTGTCTGCTATCATATTCATGATGACCTCTTCAGATAATCAAAAGCAGGTTTTGAAACACATGAGTTGCAATTGCAGGCAAAAGTACCTGAGGCTGATTGATAAGAGCAATTGTTTCAGCTCAAGGACAACAAGAGACCGACCAGATTTTAAGCTTAGGCTGTGAAAAAAACATCTTGCCTTGTCATATCAAGGCATCTGGGGACTCATGGAGGCAGCCGTCCTCTTAAATAGCAGGATCTGTTTCAATGTGTTTGAAGATATTTGTATGATGAAACCTAGAGCAAGATGTTTTTTTTGTTTTTTTTGCCCTCAAGTATTAGAAACAACTGTCTCTGCCTCTCACAGCATTTGGATCCTTTTATTCCAAAATAAGATCGCTCCCACTTGAAAACATTGACACTATCACAGAGTGATTGTTGAGTCCTGTGGGGTTACTATTAAAGTCGTGGTTTATCTTTAGCCCCTTGTTTACAAATAGCTCTGCCTTTAAGGGAGGAATAAGCTGGGCTTTTGAAATATTGACTGAAATTTCAGGGGCAAAACCTTTCCAAAATATAGTGTTTTGGAATGAAAGTCTTGAATTATTTATATCTAATGTTGACTTCTCAACACTGAACAGTCATACAGGAGATGAGGTGGGTTTTTTCAACCTCCTGGGTATTTTTATAGACTTCTGAATCTCTGTTTACTATATATTATTAGTACTTGACTCTTATCAGTCTGCTTTGGAAATTGAACATAAGCAAATTAAGGATATATAAAAAGTAAGGCTATATAATTAAGGATATATTTGATTTAAATAGAGCTTCATGATATGTCTTGTCATTATTGTTAGTCTGGAAACCATTAATAATGATGCAGCCCTTCTCCATTTCCAGTTTTTGACCTTGTTAACACATAATGCTACACATTATACAAAAAACTATAAAATACAGCATGAGTATTACCCCCAGCGGGTTACTCTGAATCGGTGGTTTTGGTTCACTCTAACAGGACATGGTAATTACCACTGTTCCCCTTCATTGGGCTGTCAGTCTTCTTGATAGCAGTAGAAAACACCATCTAGAAACTGTTTTAGAATTTTAAGCATTTTGTTTTTTAGTGTTTCATCTAATTAAGTGGCTGCCCTCATAGAGGACAGTTCCTATGAAGAAACAACACATAATAGAATGAAAGTTATGACCCACCATCATTACATTTTGCCCATATGGAATCATTCCATGATAATGCCCGAATCCTGGGTCTTAGCAATACAGAAACCTTCCAGTCGGACTTTATTAGTGTTGTGACTGCCACTTGCAGATGACATGCAGTTTTTTTTTTTTTTTATTGGCACTGCAGCTTCTTCATATAACACAAGAGGGCAGCAAAGATCTCTGTTCCAGCAGAGCCAGTAAAAGGGACCACAGCACATGAAATGAGCTTGTTTTATTTTCTCTTCGCACATCCTGTTAATGTCTTGTAAATGTAGATGTAAGGAAGGCTTACTCCGCGACGAGTGTGAAAACAGACTCAGCTATGTTTACCAGTACTATGGACTTTTTGAAGCAGCGCAGTTTTTCCCTCTTGATGTGCTTTGCTGGCATTTGCACTGTGGTGTCTATCAAAGCAAATATTTTAATGTCTTTTCGTCTGGTTGTCTTCACACCAATCTTGCTTATCATAATGAATAGTATGGGAGGAATTTTCAGAGCTGATGAAACAGACAGAGCCAACAATTTGCCTTTTGAAATCCCCCAGATTCTCTCTTAAAAGATAGCACTCCATGGTGGATTAAAACTGAAACTCAAACTCATATCTGCATGTTTTATTTATTTTTTTTTTATCTCTGTCATGAGATTAAAGTGAGACTTATGTTTCCCAACAGAGGTCTTTATCCAAATTAATTAATTGTGCTCCCTATGGATAGGGCATTGTATTTGATGTCAAGTTGATCAAGGACAGTTATCACTCAAAAATATAACTTCACAAAAGTTTTCTGATCTTTTCAAATATAAAATTTGCAGATACTTTAAAGAGAATATGTTTTTTTTTTCAGCTGCAGTTCTATGTATTGAAGCCACTAACATTGAGAACATGTCTTTAGTGTGTGTCCTATCCAGCTGTGTCACTGTCAGTTTGACCAGAGACATAATTCTACCGTGTTAGAGACAGGATTGTCACAAAGCGACCAGGCTATCCATGCGCCTGGGGTGGCTGGCAGAGGGACTAATGGAGGTTTTCATGCACGTGTCTCAGCTGGCAGGAAACAATTTGCACGTCATGAGTGGGCCCAGAAGGCAGCCTACCTGCTGGGCTGCACCCTGGAGGAGCTCTCCTCCTCCATCTTCAAGCACCAGGCCAAGGGCACCCTGCCCAGAGCCAGCAGCGTCCGCCAGGCTTCTGACGAAAATGGCACAGGAGACACAGGTACTCCACACACAGACCACATGCACAAACACACTCTTCTCTTCACTCCTCTCTTCACTCCTCACTGCCTCATGCTCTCCTTTCCCTCTGTCACTCTTACTCTGTTTGTTACTCCCCCACCCCCATACGTACATACACACACACACGGATGTATACACACACCTCTGCTCATCACCTGAGGGAAATTGCATGCTCTGAAGAAAGTTAAGCTTATCTAAGTGATGAATACTACAGCTTTACAATGGCTATTGACAGATAAGTACACACAATATATCAGGACAAGCAATTTTAGATCAGCTCTTCATTCATTGTCCTTGAACTCATAATTGCCTCACATTGATTTTCACACTTGTGCAGTTCCTCTGACTTTTATCAAGACTGCAGCACACTTTGAAGGACATGGGGATAAAGTCAGAAGTCTATCACAGTAGGGGTAGAGAGCGTTGACCTCTATTTCACCCTTCCTGTATCTGCGCTCAGACACTGACCCATGTGCACACACACAAACATACAGAGACATTCCCTCCGGGGATGTTAAACTCTAACTGTGTCATAGATAGAGAGAATGCATTAGGAAGGCTTAACAGGTGGCTATTGCCATAGGCAGAGATGTGGGTGTGTGCAGTTTGACCTAACCAATTCTGATGTACCTATGTGTGAAAGTCCCAAATTACACTGCTTTACAGGGAGAAAGTCAGAGCTACTTGGATACCTTATGCTTCAGGGCTAAATGTCACAACTGAGATATGCTTGCATTGTGCAGCCGATTCAAGTCAAATGTAGTGACCCTAGTTTAGCTTTTCCAGCTGAAAATTCAGAATTTCACTTAATCCTGTAATACCAGTGGTTCTTATCTGTTTTGATGATATGGATATTGTTGTTAATGAGCTGTTTTCTGTTTCTGTGTCTTACTGCTCCTCACACCAGGATCCAAGGCCTCTGCTATGGAGTGTTTAGAGGCTATAGCATCTGGGCTTTATTCTGAACTCTTCACCATCCTCATTTCCCTCATCAATCGGTTAGTCTGCCTGCTCTGTGCTCACCGGACTACAGCTGCCACATTTCTGCTGCTAGTAGACAATTATTAGTGTTTCTGATTTTGCATACTTGTATGTGAGTAGTTGTGTCCTCACAAGGATGGAAAGATGGTGAAAATTCTTCAAAGTAAGGATATTTTGTTGGTTTTGACTTCTTTAAAGGAACAGTTCCCCCAAAATACAAAAAAGACATTTTCACACTAAGCCCTAGTACAGTCTATTCATCCAGATAATTTCTGTGTGATTTGGTGAGGTTTCCAGTCTGTCAATATCTCCCCTGTCTCCCTTCACATGATGCCATCCAGCATCATGGTATTGGAGGCAAAGCAAGGTAAGGGAAGGCTTTATCTATATAGCACATTTCATATAACACGGCAATTCAATGTGCTTTACAGAGAAACAAAAATACAGAAAATAGATAAATGGGATAGGTATATTTTTATGGAGCTCAAACTGTAAAGACGTCACATTTTTAAAACCCTGTGAAGAACACCAACAAACTTTATCTATGAGTCCCAAATTCATACTCTTTGGCAGGAAACATTTGCCAACGAAACTCTTCGACCCTGAGAACTATTAATTTTGTTGGGCATCTGCCTCATTGTTCTTGGAAAGAGATGATGTCGAGTTTTTCACATGTAAAATGGCTTGAGCTCCACAAATAAATACCCACCCAGTTCCATTATGTTGGTAATGCCAAACGTACACCATATGATATCACCACTGATTCAGGTATCCCAGATGATGCCAGACAAATTTTCAAGATCAGAGCAAAAATGGCACGTCTTTGCTTGCGTAATGTGTGAAGGTCAGCCCGTCACATCCTGATCTCCTGAAGCAGTCTTTGTCCATCTGGGACATCCAGCTCATTTTCCAACATGTTAGAAATTTTTGTTTTTGTTCTTGTGGTGTGAGAGGGAAACAATGAGCTGATTTGTCACATTGGCCGAGAATACAAATAACTGGACATAAGTTACGAGAAAACATTTTGACACTATCTATGTTGTCCAGCAGTGTGGACCGAAAGTGGATGGAGATCTAGGCTATCTAGCTGCACACTTGTACATAGAGTGGACATGAAAACAGCTTTTCATGGAAATTTCTCACCTCTAATTCTCTTTGTAAAACTGACAGTCCCTCTTGGCCATGATGACCCAACCATGAGTGTGCCCAAACCCTAGTCCTTCTTCTTGTTCGTTGTTTCTGCACATATGAAAGAACTGAAAAACTGCAGCCAGTTGCTGATATTCATTGTTATTGTCATATTTGCCAGTGCACCAACTATTCTGAAACACTTGGCTCTCCGTATGGCTGGCTATAGTGCCACAAGGCCTGACCCACAAGCCTTCAATGTGTCGCAAACTTCCTTTTGAAATCAAGCACACTCGAGACTCTGCCAGCTCTTGTCGTTGAGTCTTATAATGTGCAAACTTTGCCACCTCATCCTGAAGTGTGTGAACTGTTCTGATGCAAGATGGTAATTTGGACGCTCGGTTGCTTGGATAATGTGAGATGTCCTGCAGCATTTGGTCATATAATCTGTGCCTGGCATAAGGTTACAGCAGACTGGAAACCATGCCAAATCACACTGAAACTATTTTGATGGATAGATTGGACTATAGGGGTAAATGGGAAATTGTCCTTTTTGTATTTAGGGTCAACTCTATCTTCAAGTTTATAGATCAAGGTTACAGAATCAACATAATCCATGAAGGTCACAAGTGCAGTTATTCAAATGTATATTAAATTACATTACATAAATGTGTGAATATATGTGTATTTTAGGGCCTTGAAGTCCAGCCAGCACTCCTTGTGCTCTCTGCTCATTGTGGACACCCCAGGCTTCCAAAACCCCAGACTAGCCAAGCGTGAATGTGGCGCCACCTTTGAGGACCTATGCCACAACTACACTCATGAGCGTCTGCAGGCGCTCTTTCACCAACGTACCTTTGTTCAGGAGCTGGAGCGATACAAGGAGGTGAGGACAGGTGCAGTGTATGCACTGTACAGGCTCATTCTCTGTTTCTTTTTCATCCTAACACTGTCTCTATCGATCAGTTGCTGTCTCTCAGATACATCAACTCCAATAGCATACTTGTTCATACATCAAATACACTATCCCTCCCACCTGTCACAAGCAGTGACAAGTCAAAGTTGTTCATGTGTTACACCTCCTCATCACTGATGCCAGTCTGCACCTCTCCTGCCGAGATCAAAGTGAAGTCGTTCACAACTGCCTTTGGGTGACACGCCCTGCTGCACAGCAGTGGTGTTGCTCCCTGATGAAAAATAACACCCTATTCTTTGTCTTTCTCCCTCCTGTCCTCCTAGCACCCCTGTCTACTAATACTAACCCATAATAAAGGGGGAGAATGATCGCTGCAAACCCAAGATTCAGCAGCATATATACGCTTTTGAAATAGCTCCAGGATCAGTCATTTTTTCTCCTGCAAGTGGTATTTCTTTCAAATTTGATTGCTACAGTGCAGTTCTCTCTCTGCACGTCCCAACTCTAAACTCAAAAAATATTCTTATTCAAAACTCAAAATGCTAACACTAACCAGAAATCTTGACAATATTACCATTAATACTGGGAACAGGGATCCTGGGATTTCCCACCCACATTCCCTCCCACATTTTTGCCTGGGAGAAAGGAAGATGGAGAGAAATCAAATATTGCATAAATCTATGTGGTGTAATGCTAAATCATCAGTGCATTTTGAAAATGTAAGAAACTGAAAATATAAAAAAGACAGACACGTTTGATTGTATTACACACAACAGTAGTTGTTTACATGCTGAGTGACCATTGAGAATTAAATACTGATGACAGCAGTTATGTGGATGGTTGTGTCTCTTATGTCTCTTCTGCATATTCTGTAGCAGACAACTCATGTGGACTCCTTCCAAGTAAACTAGTATATTGGCATCTAGATGAGCTACTGCAAGACACAACTATTTGCCAATAAATTAGATTGTTATAATCAAGTTTTGGTGGCCCAGATGTAAACTTATGTAAAAGCAATACAGAAAACACAATTTAACGCTACTTTTCACAGTCATCCTAAACAGTGACACTTCAGTAAATGAAAATGAACGTGGTTTCAGTACATACAGAATATTATGCAATAACACATCTAAGGATGTTTTCATCCTTCATTTTTTAATTTTTTTCTGTTCATTCTCCATTTGATGTATTTTTCTCTCCATGGGTGTATTTCAGGTGATGTAACTGTAAGGTTTGCAGCTATGCACCATAAGGGTTGTCCACTTTTCCCATGAACTGGGATGTGGTGCTTGAAGGCATTGTTTTCTGATGAAAAACAAGCAAGTCTTCTTGGCTGTTTGAGGAATCTGATGGCACACACAACAGCCGGAGTACACTGGACCGTACCCAAAGCCACCTTTTCCAAGCGGACTCACGCAGTGTTCGCACTAATCAAACAAAACCTGGACTTTGGGCTAATCGGATCCAGGCCCCAGTCCCAAATGTGAAAGCTCCCTTAAACTCCTGCCTCCATTCACCCATTCAAATTTTCATGGCTGTTTTATTTTTTTCATACTCCACTATTTGTGTTTCTGGCTCCTCTGGGATAAGCAGTTTGAGTAAAGTTAGGCTTAGTAATCCCATAGTTGAGCATCCCCGATATGTCGGTAGCTGACCAGTGATAGTTACAGTACTCGTACAGTACTCATACAGTGCTCATGCAGTTCAAGGCAGTTATTACTTCACAGTTAAGCTTAATAAAGGAGACTACAAACTACAAATGAAAAAGTTGAGCAGTATTCTTCATCAATGAGATTTTAATTGTTTTCAGCTAATTAATATCTGCCCCCCTGGACTGTGTGTATTTTTTATTAAATTGTATTTTTATTTATTTATTTATTTTTTTATCATTTTTATCATATTTAGCATATGTAATTAACATATATTTTTTTAATGAGGATCACAAGGCATTGAGCACAGGGCTTCAAGCTGCCATTCATGCTCAGATCCAAGTGCAGATTAGATCTATATATAGCTTTTCCTGTATTGCGACTAAAGTCTGTAATTGCATGATTTTAAAAACAGAACTCTTAAGAATATTATAGCAACATTGTGTTTCCAGGAAAATACACTTTTTCCTTGTAAATGGACACAGTGATTATCACGTTCTGCTTATAACTGCGTGATTAGCAAAAAAAACTGCAGCGAAGGTCATGTCATCCTTTGTCAAACTCTCTGCTCACAAGAGGCAGGAATATTTGTCATATCCACATTTAATAGAAAAATTTCTGGAGGCCGGGCCCTCTCCTACAGTGTCCACTTATTTCCAGTGTCATGGAAATAGACATATAGCCACAGTGTTAAATTCCAGTCTCCTTTTTTAGTACATCTTACACTGTACTCCCACCATACCCACCATTCCTTTGCCTTTGTTTCCTTCCCAGCAGTCTGTTGTTTACTCTCTGCTTACTCTCTGTTCTGCTGAATTTATGTCCCTTGTTTCTTTCACACTTTTCTGACAACCTGCAAAAATCTCCATCTTAACAAGTGATTCTGTCGCATATTCAGTGTTAAAATTTGTGTTTTTCTCAAAATACATAAAAAAACAACTGCCAGCTGGATGAGATAATTCAATTTGTCTACAGTGCAGTTTCACTTGTTTTAGAATTTTTTCTTGCGATGCTGAAACAAAGTTATATATGCTGAAACAAGGCGGAATAAGGTAGATTTCCCAATTAGTATGAGGAAAATGACAGTTGATTAAAAAAAAAAAAAATCTGGAAACAACTTGATTAATTTTGGAAACAAGTGACATTATCTCATCCCACTGGCAGATTTTTTTTTCACTTGTTTCACTAAAACGAGATTTTACAACTGAATATGGCAATAAATGACTTGTTAACATAGACGTTTTTTTGTAGTGTTAAAAGCATTTCATAAATAAATATGAATTGGCCTGAGTTTATTTCAGCCATTTGTCCTGATGAATAATCACCCAAGATTTTCTCAAAACAGCCTCAGTGTTGATCAGTGAGTAAACTTGTAATTTGGAAAAATGTGCTGTCTTTTTCCTTCAATCAACAACATCATTAGTCATCAGTCATTAAAAGAAATCTGTCAATCTGTCTATCTGTCTTCCTCCAGGAGAACATCGAGCTTGCTTTAGATGACACAGAGCCCAGCTCATTTCTGTCTGTAGCAGTGGTAGACCAAGCATCAAGCCAAGCACTGGTAAGAGGAATATTTTAGTTTCTCTGTTATCTTCAGTTCTGTCTTTATATTACATTTCCCTCTTGCATAGTCACTTATTTTCCCTGATATTTCCACCCAACAAATTGCTGCCGGTATAATAGCATGCCTCTGAATCCCTCAGCAGTTCAAAACACCCAGGTGACTCACATCCCTTTCATGATCTATTTTCAAAACACCCTTAGTGTATTCAAGATACTTCCAGGAGTCACAATGAATCTATTGATAACGCACGCACTGAAAGTTCTGTCGAGAATAACAATTGTTAATTTGTTTGGGTCTGAAGTTTTCTTTATTAGTTTTTAGATATTGAAAGGTGTTGTTTGACAGAGACAAGAGAAAGAGAGGGTAGGAGCAGGAAAACAAAGGTTAGAGAATTGACTTCCGTAAGGAAAATCGATGTTCAGCCTTTGCAGTGTGTGCTCTGTACCATGGAAACAGAAATGGCACAGTTTAGAATGCCGTAGATCACTTTGTTATAATTTCAGTGTGTCTGGTTAGAGAGCTTTACCCCAACCTAATGGGAATCATCAGAGGCAATGAGGCATTGTGCATCAGAATGAAAAACTAAAGGCAAGAAAAAAAGGCACTAATTCTTTAAAGGGTTTTCTAAACTCAACTCCAAATAATCTGCTTTTTAGAATGAAAATGATACTCTGATTTTGATTTTTGTCACCAACACTTTTTCCTCCTGTTGTTGCTCTGATGTCTTTTATCACAAACGGTCGCAATGCTCAGCTCAGTACAAGCCTCATGTGTCTCCTCCAAACTGATAATCTGTGTTGTAGTTTCAGCCAGGGTAGTTTGCACAACTGATAAGGATGTCAGCAATTTATTTAATCTCATATTCACCGAGGTGTCCAACATCCAGATAGCTGGTAAAACAGCTTTCGGTTTTGTTGCTATCTGTAGATTCAAGTATTGGTTCAGCATTGATGCAAGTAGTAGCAATGCTCGCTGAGCTAGTTATCTCAATGTGGAGTGTGCTCTGTCCACAGCTTGTTATCATCAGCAACACAGTAGTGGTTCGTTATCATTCTCTTTATCTAAAAAGTAAGGACATGTAAATTATTGACAAGTGTGTAACAGCTGAGGTAATGCACAGCTATCCTTATTCTGAAGGTACATATGGCAGCTTATATGAATATTATGCTTCCATTCAGTAAACACGATGCCCACGTCCACAAGAACCACTTCATGTGGATGCCCATCTCAGGAGTGTATTTTACTTTCTTATTGCACTTGTGTCTCAGTGTTCCTATTAATTAGCTGGATTACCATTTAGTCCCTACTACCCAACCACTCGCCTTTTGTTGCAGTTTACTTATAAGGAAAAGCTGAATTAATGATGCTGTTACAGTGATAATTACTGATGTGGGCTACTCAGAGTGCAGGGACCATGAATGCTTTAGAAACTTTGAGCCCTAACTCTAGTAATAGGTCCCCACCAGCTCAAATGGAAAACCAAAACAAAACTATACTATTACCTTTTGATGAGAGGTACTTTTTTAGTTAGATAACATTTTAATGAAACTCTGAATGCAGGGGCCAGAATTCGGTGTTTGGAGGTTGATTGTCAGAGTCTGTCACACGTAATAAGAGCCTGTTTTTGCATTATGCAGAACGCAGACAAACAATAAAGACTGAAATTTCCTCTGGCTCATCGATGTGTTCCCTTTAAATAGATGAGAAAATTTAATGGTCTTGCTTTGAGGCAGAGTTATTAGTAAAGAGTGCGCACCGTGTGGGTGAGAGTCTTAGGTTAGATGAAAAGCAAGCAAAAGACCCTTGTGGCAAGGTGTTTTTCTGTTTGTCTGGTGAGACAGCCATTCTTACTCATATACCGGTGGACTGCAGAACCGTTAAAACATGCTTTATAAAGCAAGACTTTTTCAGGCAGACCTATTAGAAGAGAGTAAGTACAGCAAAGTTAAGCTGTGATGAATCACAGAGTTAGGATGGAAAGCTAGCTAAAGGTCCTTGGCACAGTTTTCTGTTCATTTTGGCTCATCTCAGTTAGTCCAACTCATGTACTTCTTCTTCCTCATGAAGCAAGTTAAAGATAGTCAGGGTATCTTTGTCATCACTGGCCTCACAAAATCAAACAATGGTGATCCTGGTTTACTGGTCTTATGAAGGTGGTTATCAGCTTGCTCTGTCAAACCAGGATTTTCAAATCTTGTCATGATAGTGCTCAAATAAAAGATGCAGGGTTGGTGCCAAAGAGCTAATCTCATGCAACATGAAACAATCAGCAGCAGTGTATTTAATATGAGATAAGATGAAACTATTGATCACTGTATGGAAATTATGCCGTTGTAGCAGCAGAGGATTCCGCTGGGAAAAGGAAAAAAGTAAAGCCCCTGACAAGGATATAAAAAGATGTAATATTAGAAAATAATAAAAGGTAGGCCTATAGACTATAAATAGTTATGGGACAATTTGAAAGTGATATAGACTATAAAAGTGGGTTTGGAAAAGAAGTGGATTACTATCATTTGTGTTGTTTAGTGAAGAACAGTTTATTATAATGAATAAATATGAGCAATAGCAAAGCATTGTAACAGTGCAACGCAACACTGTTGCTGCTGCCAAGACTAGAGAGGATTACCGCAGGAAAATTACAGATAGTGTACTGTGGAAATAAAGGGGCTTATCATTGCCGGTCATTAAGGCCCAGTGGTCATACTTTCCACTGATACCATATTGTGTCATCACACCGGGGCTGTGAAAGATTTTCTGCTAAGCTGGTCTCCCCAGGGCTGTGGTGATAGTATATAGGTGCAATATATTGCATTAATCACTGCTGGGAATCCTGTTGAAAGAGTTTCACCTCACTTAATATATAAAACAGTTTAATCTCAATGGGATTTTCCTGGTAGAATAAAAGTTAAATAAAATTTAAAAAATAATATGACAGTAGATTTAATTGATAATTAATCACTATAGCCAAATAATGTAAACTAGCTGCTTTTTAATAAAAGTTATATTTTGTAGCCACAGTGATTAAATGACCTGGAAACACCTCAGACATTTATAATATCTCTGATAAAATAAATCTCCATGGAAAGTTATGTTGCTGTTGCCCTTTGGTCAGCCCTTCTTATTATCAGTTACTTCATCCATAAAATGAATTTTGTTCATTTTAGGTTTTTTAGATTACATTTTTGCAGCAAAGGCAAGTTTATCCATGGATCCATGGGATTTTCTCAGAGTGCTGATGCCATTTTTTCCAGAGAGCTAATTAGTGGGGAAGTGGGCTTTCTATAAGTTTCTATAAGTTCTAGTAGCTTGAACAAAACCTCATTCACAGCAGGTTAGCAATGTAGTGTGTTACCATGGTGATCAGCCCTGCTAAAAAGTGACCCACCTGTATGAGACATCAGACTGAATCGAAAAGTTAGCCCACTCACTCTTTAATCTCTGTGTCTGTGTCTGCGTGCCTGTGTGTGTGTGTGTTTACCAGGTACGGACAGTACGCACAGATGAGGCACGGGGCCTGTTGTGGCTGATGGAGGAGGAGGCACTGCAGCCTGAGGGATCAGAGGAAACACTGTTGGGACGCCTCTTCAGCTACTATGGACCTGCTGAGGGAGAGAGTAAAGGTGAAGAGAGGAGACACACACACACACACACACACACACACACACACAGCCAATACAGAGCACATAACAAAAAAAATATCTCCCTCTGATGGCACTACAACAACATAATTTGTGTTAGTAGTCAAAATGAAAGAAAAAAACGATAAAAATAGAGATTATGAAACAAATTCATACAAATATGATTTATGTCACATCATTTGTATAGTCACCCAACAAATAGCATGCTGTAAATACACCTAATGCTTCAGATAACCTTTCATCCCTTTTGTTGTGACATGAAATACAGTATTTGTGGATTTTGTATAATCTGTTAGATCAGCACTGTTTTTTTACTCCCATTTTGACAGCATAACCTCAGTATATGTCAGTTAAAAGCTAGATAAACTGAAGACTTTTCACCTCCTCTTACAATGGTTTTTGAAACACACCACAGTCCCCCCACCACCATTAAAGAATTTCCTCTGTCTTAAGGACCAGAAAAATTTTGCCTGCCATTGCTTTTTAGGTCAAGCACATATCTCGTTACAGAATCCTAGCTTTAGTGATCACCCAAGCTCTACATTTTATCTTCACTTTCTTTGGTGAATTATAGTACCTTAATTGTATCACAGAGAAGAATGAGGCCTGCATATTGATAGTAGATCATACAGAAAACACTCTCCGTCATAGAAATCATTGGTATGTACTACAAAATGTACTACAAAATGTGACTTGCCAAGGTTACAGCCTGTGGTCTATTAAAATTCCCCCAAAATAACTCACTGGGGTCCTGCAGTGAAAATGGGATAGTGTGTCCCCATGCCCTCCAAAAAGACAATCCAAAGCGTTTAATTCATCCTTTTTTATGTACGCCAGATTTGTGCTTTTGTCTGTGTTTTTACTATTTCTATCTCTTTGATATTGTCTTACATACCGTGCTTGAGCCATACTGTTGCTCTGATGACAGATTAGCCCCATGGATTTAAACGGGGTGCATCATCATAAAAGCGACATCCTAATGGGCCTGTTTGATGATGATTGATGATCAGTGTATCAATGGACTATGAACATTTTCCTAAACTCATCTGGGTCAAAATGAATGGTAATAGTCTATGACACACTTATATGAACTTTGTTAGTACTAATGAAGGAGTCCTCACACTGTATAGATGCAAAGAAGCATCTGTCTCCGGTGATCCGATCACAAGTGGACAGTCGAGACTGATCAGTATTCACAGCTAGCATTATCGTCTGTCTGAAATGTGTCTCCAGTGAGCACTTGTGATTGGATTTGTGATTGACCTCAGACCCCATCAGAATTACTTTTTCCATTCTCTTCTTACTTTAATTCCTCTGTACCTCACTCCTTCTCCCTCCCATCCCCTCTTCCTCCTCACTTCTATATTCCATGCTACTGCTATCTTCCCAGGTTTACTCACTCATCCGATTCCTTACATTCAGCCCACTGACAAAGCAGTTGTGCCTAATCTCTTTATATTTTTGATAACCTGACAAAAATGCCGTCATGTCACTGCAAACATAAATATTATTGAAGTTTGAATTTCATGCCATTTGTCCGTTTTCTCAAATGCTTCTTCCTTGCACAAAGTGGCCAGGTGGTCCTTTGATGTTGTTGGGGATGCATCAGGATGCTTTAGCGTTCACACAATAAGTGCAGTGTGTGGCCCAGTGTGTCACTGATCAGCTCTGAAGGTGGTTTAAGTGACCACATCAAAATGTCCACCTTGTCCACATGTGTAGTTTTTTTCCCCACATCGGTACTTAGCACTGTCTTGTGAAGCGGATGTCAAAAACAAGTGTGAAAAAGGTGTACCTATCAAAAATTTCCCTAAAATAACTGTGGTGAAAAGGTGACTTTAACCAGCCAGGCAATCCTGTAACTACCCTCTCCTATTTACATCAGGTCACACTTTTCTCCTGAAAAGTGAAAGGGCTCATCATTTCCTGCTGGGCCACAGTCACGGGACCGACTGGGTAGAGTACGATGCCCGCGGGTGGTTGAACCACGCCAAGCAGAATCCTGCCTCGGCCAATGCTGCAAGCCTTCTGCAGGACTCCCAAAAGTAAGCATTACATTTACAGGAGGAGTCTATCTTAAATGGATGGTATTTCTCCATTATTATTTTAGTAGATTGTTGTCATGCTACAGGCCTGGTCTGCCTGTTTCAGGAAGAACATCAGCTCTCTGTTTATGAGCCGAGCGAGTGGAGCCACTGTTCTGTCCGGCTCCGTTGCTGGCCTTGAGGGTGTTTCACAGCTGTCCTTGCGGCGGGCCACGAGCATGAGGAAGACCTTTACCACAGGGGTGGCTGCTATCAAAAAGAAGTCCCTGTGCATCCAGATAAAGCTTCAAGTGGTGAGTGGAGAGGCTGGGACAGCAATTGGTATCTGAAATGAGGCCTGGGGCCCTGGAAGTGGAGCAGTCTGAGGACGGACCTTGGATTAGGGCTAATGTTATAGTTTGGATGGGATCATAGCCAGGATTGGGGCTTAAACTAAGGCTTTGGAAATGAGACTATGGTTCGTGGTGGCTTTGGGCCTGGAACTGAAACAAGGGCCAGGGCCAAGCAGGTTTTTGGAACTGGATTGCAGATTTTATCATCTGTCGTCCAGTGTTTTCATAGTGTTATTGGGTCTTTTAATAGGCATGGCCATTCTCATGCAGAATTAAGATATTAGATTTAATCCCTGTGAATGTTAAACACACACGTTAGCTAAGGATTCTCGTTAGATATAATATTGTTAGATGTGCATGTCAGAGCCAGTATGTGAGGATGTGCATGCTGTGATTAATGAGCCAGTGATTATATTTAGATATGCCATTAGTGGATGATATTGTCTTGCTGTTCCCCCGTTTCCACCAGAGTCCTTAACCCACTTCTGTCTCCTGCAGGACGCTCTGCTTGACATGCTGCGGAGGTCCAGGATTCACTTTGTTCACTGCATGCTGCCCAAGGCCGATGCCCTTAAGGCTCTGAGTGGATCCCTGTTCAAAGGAGGGGAGGGCGAGGCTCAAGGTGAGAGTGGAGATTCCAGCTTGATGCAGCTTGACGTAGCCTTGCTTCGTGCTCAGCTCCGTGGCTCCAAGCTGCTCGACACTCTCCGGATCTACAGGCAAGGTGAGCTTTCTGAGTTAACTGTTTTCCCAGGACAGATATGGAAAAAGAAACCTCTGCCAGCACTTGAGCCTAATAGAGACATGGTTTTCCTCAATGACACTATCAGCACAGTCCCACAACATGTACAGAATTTAATGATGTTGTTCCGTTTTTGCCCTCACAGGTTACCCCGATCAAATGGTGTTCTCAGAGTTTCGCCGACGTTTTGATGTGCTGGCTCCACATCTCACCAAGAAACATGGAAGAAATTACATAGTGAAGGATGAGAAGAGGGTGAGTCAATCAGAGATGGAGAGTAAAATCTACACCTCCGTCTGCAACAAAGTACACTGAAGATTAATGTTGTGTAGAGACAGCTTAATCTCACCCCCTTCTGATTTGTCAGCAGCCGCAGAGAAATAAACCGTCATTCATCAGAGCTATTGTAATGATCTAATCAACTTAACCTTAACCGCATCATGACTGTTTCCACAGCCAATCAATATTTAGTTCAGACAGAAAATGCCTGCTAATTGCATTGTGCTGTAAGGCTCACACAGTAAAAGTATATGTGCTTATCATATTTTGTATTCAGCGCATTAGAAACCAGCCAGTATGGTTTTCTCCTAATGATTTGACAAGAAAATGCTTCACTAGTGCGCTGACTTTGTTTTAGATATATGAAAAATGGCACAATATAATGGGGTTAGTGGTTTGTGAAACACAGCCTTTGGAGGGAGCTTGCTAATGAATGTTCAAGTTAGAGGTTACCAATCAATGAAACTGTGTTGTCTGTTCGTCCACTGCAAGAGAAGCCGTGTTTGGAGTGCACTGGAGAGAAAAAAAATTACAAAAGCTTGTTTTTAGAGGGGAATGAGAGAGAGTGAAAGAATGGGGTTAAGGGAGAGAAAAGCTCTTTTCCCCTGTGTCAGTGTATTGGGGCTGAGTTTCTGTGGAAACACTGGCAAACAAAAGCCCCTCAGTGCTCGTGGCTAACCTCTCCTGGTGTAATCTAGATGTGGTCTTTCAGGCAGGAGACTCAAGTGGAGAGAGAAGGCCGAGAAAAAAATTCACCTATACACGGGCTGGTAGGCGGACAGGGAGAGGCCGCAGGCCGGCAGACAGGGTACCTCTGTATGCATTCAAGGCAGTGATGGCGCCAAGGGCACCAGGGGGTCTGGAGGAATAAGCCGGGAGCAGGTGGATTTTAATTGATTTGGGGTGGGGGTAGTGATCTGGAAGGCCAAACTCTCCTGATTCCTGTTTCTCTCCTGGATGTACAGCGGGGAATGGATTTGAAGGAAAAGGCAGAGTTGTGCTGTCCATTAGTTCAGGCTGGCAAGATGGGGGATCTTTGGACCACTGAACTGATGTGGTGTCAGTAGAAAGTCCCAGAGGATCCAGGGGTTGAAGGACTAAGATTGTGTGTGCTTGTGCTTGTGTACATGTGTGCATTTATCCAGGCTGTGGAGGAGCTACTGGAGTCCTTGGACTTGGAGAAGAGCAGCTACCACATGGGTTTGAGTAGGGTGAGTATTATGACAAGCTTAACATACATCCTGAATAAACGTCCTTTGTTGTCCTAACCTCACCCTCCTAACGCTAGCTCTAACATCAGCCAACAAAGAGCTACATTATTCAGCTGTTACTATTCCAGCATTTTTAAAACCATGAAAGATGCTTCTTGTCTTCTGGAGAGCATCATGTCCTTTATTACCGCTGTCTCTCCTTTAGCAATGCTTATCATCTTTTCTTTGGAGAGTTGCCAATCATTCCCTTATATTCCAGTCTTTTAGCAAGTGGCTGCCCGAGAGGCATGTCTTTCTCCTGCCCTGCTATGTAACTGTAATTTCTCCTTTATATTCATGTCATTAGAGCAAATATTTGCAAGTGATGGTCCTTGCTGTTGTTTTTCGCCACGGCAGTCGTAAGTTAATCACAGTAAACATTGCCTGAGATACTGAGGTCTAATCCCATCAGCTGGAAACTGGCCATCAGCCAAATAGGAAATCAAAGGAGTCAACAATGTGCAAAACAATGGATCTTATGCTCCCAGATATGTGCAATTTACTGGGCCCTATTAAAACACAAGAATTGAGTGTGATAGGGTGGCAGCTGTACATGCAACCAGAGTTTGGAGGGTGAAATTGGCTCAGAAGTAGACTAGTGGAAAGTCGGCCATTCACAAAGCATTCCAGTGGCTTCTTAGCAACCTCTGTCTCGCCAGCATGCCAATTACACCAGCCCCACATATCCTGATGGCAGTGGGATCACAGCTCCTGATAAGATAAACTCTGCCATCACAGATACACATATGTCTAGAAATAGCATTTAGTATGTCCGTTATGAGGAAATCCACATTCTCTTTAAGTGGTATGTGCTATAATAGGCAGGCATTAAGGAATGATCTGTGTTATCACATTCACTCGCCCAAGCTATTTAAAAAATAATATCCATTCATGCTACTGAATGCATCACTCCTCCCTACTGGTTTGCAGATTTCCCTGCTCAAAGCTGCTGTGTCATTTCAAGCTTCTGCTCTGCTAACGGATCACATATGGGCTGGGTAATTCATAAGGCACTGGGACATGGGTAAAGAGACCTTGGGTGGAGACAGTTCTCCCATCATCATCCATCCCTTTTAGTAGCTTGCTGCTGTCATATCTAAAGGCTTTCTCTGTACCTAATCCACGTGAGGTATAGACAAGCCATGACGTGATCTGCTTTCCATTGCCCGTTTAACCATGTTTTACCTTTGCCCCATATTAGAAGCAGACAAGGCTGATTGTCCGAGATAATAACTTAATCACAGCTTTCTCGCTTAGATAAGACTCACTTGTCTATGGATTACACTGTTTCTTATTGATTTACTGCTTCACTGCGTTTATTTACTTTTCAACTCAGTGGTGTGCAATGTTGCTGCTGTGCTTTACACCAAGCAGGGCCTCTGAATCCCATTTTCCCCTAGCTAGAACAAGCATTCTCACACTAATTTTGTCCTTTACCGATGAGTTAGATTGATCTTGAGTGTTTTTTCTTTTTCTTTTGTGTGCGTGTGTGTGTGTGTGTGTGTTTTGTTTCAGTTGTTCTTCAGAGCTGGCACCTTGGCTAAGCTGGAGGAGCAGAGGGATGAACAGACCAAGCGTAATCTAACCCTGTTCCAAGCTGCTTGTAGAGGCTACCTGGCACGGCAAGCCTTCAAGAAGAGGAAGGTAGGCAAGATGTCATGACTTAACAACAGCTTGCTGTAAAGTCATGGGTGTGTGAGGAGGAAAAGGTGAACCCAAACACTTGAAAAACATGGATGTATATTTCAAGGATATTTCACCTGCGTCATCATATGAATAAGAGGAGATCCACTTGATTCACTTAGATATGTTACAAGTAGTCCAAAACACAAATCACAACACTAATACCATGCTAATACCAACACTGATATCATAATTTGTTTGGAGAAAACAAATTCTTTGATATTTGCAACAGGAAAAAAGCTGTATCAAAGTCCATTTTGCTTCTTAACAGGATTTTGTTCTTATAAAGTAGGTAAAGAATGTGAGTTTCAGAAGCTTTGTTGCCTTGGAGTCCTCCAGGAGTCCAGAGTTTGTTGTCCAGAGTTAATTTTAGTGCCTGTTTGCTCTGCTCTCAGAGTGGAGCTAACTAGCCCCGCTGTAAATCTTCAGCTGATTACAGATGCTCTCTAAATCTGTCAGCCTAACCCCTCCCTCCCTCCCTCCACCTTGATCTGTCCAATCAGCATTCCCACGGGGATTTGATGGTGACATGTCCCTTTCTGTCACCATCTCATCGATCAGCTTGCCTTAAATGCAGCCCTGTCATATGTGCTGCTGACTCACACCTTTCCGCTTCACCCTGCCTCCATTTTTCTCCCACTGTGGTGATGAGTCCATTTTTCTGGACCTCATATGCGTCCTCCTGTGATATATGGAGCCCGGCGCTTTCTCCTCTCTGTGATTACTATTTAAGTGAGCATGCGGCTTAAGCTGGGTAGTGTCAAACCAGGAGAAACAGAAGTGCCCTCCAACTGTATGACATGGTCTTACTGAATGGGCATCTTGTTTACTTGTATATTATGCCAGTAAAGCCATTAGGACATTATCTTTGACATCAATTTATATTAAATATGACTGTGTTTTTTTGGTGTTTTTTACTGTTAATGTTTGCATACTGTGTTTTGGATTTATTTTATATTATTATTATTATTATTATTTTTACCTCATAAGCAGCTTTTGAGGAATAGGTGTTATTTGAAAATTGGAATCTAAGAAAGTCCAATGTATTCCCTCTATTTAGTTCAAAGGTCATTATTCACACACTGAGGTAGGCTAACAGCCTGGCGCTTCTTAATCTGCTGGAATTGGAGGAAAATCAACAGCGAGGAACCAGGCAAGATTGCTAGGCAGCTGTACTATTACAAAATCCATTAGCAAAGAACATTTTCTTTCCCTGCACCCTCCCACGTCTTCCTCTGCAAATGTATCTATAATAGAAAGATAAGATTCACTTTATTTTATCTTGTAACTCATTGCTTCTGAAATACAATTCAGGTTGGCGAGGTAAGATGTAGTACGCAATTATGAATGTGATGAGAGCTTGCAGAGCAGATTCTATCAAGTCAGGAATAAAAGATGCTCTGGTGTATCAGTGTGCGTTAACTGTCGTAGCGCTTTCAGGGTCTTACCCTTGGGTATCAATTAAGTTTAAAGTTCAAGTTTAGTTCATCTGTTCTTTGAATGCAACTTATTGCAGCTTAACACACAAAATTACCTAGAATTCTTTACATTTGTATACTCAGCACTTATTTGCTAATGAAGGCGTTCTTAAGTTTATTATTTCTGACCAGTCTTTAACATCACAGCATATAACTGTGAAGGAATCAGTCCATCTTGTTGATTTGTAATCAAATTAAAAAGCAGACATTAACACCAGTCTCTGTTGTGAAATAAGCTCTCACAAAGCCATCTCTTATGAAAAAAACTGATCTCGACTTGCTGCATTACCTCTTACATCATGCGCAACATGAGCTGACTTCAACTTGTCTCTTTTGTAGGGATAGGTTCCCAGATTTTCAACCAATTGCTATTCCTTGCCATTTAAGTATGAGGTGTGCAACATTCAGATTTTTGTTCATTTTGGATTCATACATTTTCTGGAGCTGACAGTAAAAATTCCCCTCATCTTGAACCCATTTTTTCTTTTAATTCAACAAATTCAGACATTTCTTTTGACAGCTGTTGATAACACTTTGATAATACCAGAGGACAGTATGGATCACTTAAGAATTAATAAGTGATAAGTATTAGTTTCACTGCAAGAATCTCCATTTAGTCTCATCATCAGTATTAAAATCTTATTTGTCGTCCAAGTGGAAAAATCAGCTAGTAGAATTAGGTAATCCACTTGTTTCAAATGCAGTTTCAAATGTTTCAGGAATCTTTCTGGTACAGATATATTGAAACAAGACAGAATAAGGCAGATCAGACCACTAGTAGCAAAAAATGACACTTGTCTCAAGAAAATTATGGAAACGACAATTACGTCCATTAGCATTACAAACAAGTAAAATCTCATCCAACTGGGAGATTCTTTCATTGTTTTAAGACAATGATGATGTTTTACACCAAATATGAGAATAAATGACAAATTTGCTGTTTCAGGCTTCAAACCATTCTCCACATATCCCATTGTAACCCACTGTAGGGCCCTGCATTGTGCAGGTGTTTACTGTGTTGGATCACCACAGTTAGGGCTACTGTAGATGGATTAGACTGCAGTCTTTATCCAATGATGGGTCGGTCTGAGAATGTGACCGCTCATAGGTTTTAGATTTTGTGTCAAGCTACAAAACTAGGACAAACGACATGATCTTGTGGAGTGGATCAATATAGTGCACAATATATTTTTCATCTGGTGACATTAGACTTGAGCCATAGTCTTTACAGTATACTGAAAAGTGTATCAAACCCTTAAAGGTCAGTCTGCTGTTTCAGGCTTCGAACCATCCTCCACATATATAAGAGAAATATAAGAGATTAACATGTGAAAAAAGTTCACTATAGTGAAATGAAAAGTTAGGTGCTATGCAGTGGTTTGATGGTGGGGTTGTGTTTATCCCTTATCACAGTCATGATACTGTAGCAACCATTGCATGTATATGTCATTGAAATGATTATCTTAAGGACAAATACAATATGCTGAGGGTAAAACATATTTTTTCCCCTCTGAATCTAATTCTTTTTCTTATCATTCCCGATCCACACTCTTGACACCAGAGTAATTGAACAGAGGCAGGTAGTGGTATATTAGTGACTGAGTTTCATTGCCCTTTCTCTCCATGAATAATATTTCTGGAGTGTGTTGCTATCCATTCTTAGAATAATCATTGTATAATAACATCCACTTGTGCCCTTGCTGTTATCCCATTGTGAAAATTGATTGGGCTCCCATGCCTCTTTCACTGTGTGAAGTATCTAGTCTTAGCAGGGTAGATGTTAATATGCCTCTGGAATACTGAGGATCAGTTCTGCTAAAGCCACTCAGACACTTGCTGGTTGACGTATATATGGCTGTGACATAGACAGCCACAAGCCATGTTGACTGATGCTCCCTGGCATGTTAACCTTGCGAAGCTGTGCCAAGCGTACTATGTGACATTAAATGACAAAACAAAAATTTCACTTTGAATTTTTTTTAAAGACCATCTTATTCTTAAGGGGACACCATGACATTTTGAAAGTCTGTTATGTTTCCTCAGCAGGCACTCGCCACATTGGGAGTTTTGTCCTTCAACTACCATACAAATGGCTTTTTAGTTTTGTAAGCTATTTGTATTGAAATTGATGTAAAGCTGCAAGTGTGCAAGTCAGCTTTTGCCCAGCAATACCAATCCTTTTGAACCTTTTCCTCCTCATTGTGGCAATGTCCAGTGAAGAAATAACAAAGGTTCAAAATTTTAAGATATACCTCTAACAGACAGGTGGCACAAGAGATTATCATGTTACTTTGAAATATGCAAAATATTATCTATGCACACAAGTCAGTTAAGCGTTATGTGCAGTCTTAAAATCTTGTTTTTCTACAAATGAGACCAAACAAGACAGATATCTGCCAATGGGATGGCGAAATCTCACTTGTCTCCAATGCCAGTTTAAATAAAGTGTCATTTTCTAATCTGCCTTGTTGCTTCAACATATTTATGCTTGTTCTCAGGAAAAAGAAGAAATCCTTAAATCCTTAGAAAGTGAAATTGCATTGGAAACAGTTTGGATTAATTCATTCTGCTGGCAGAAAAAAATGCTGTTAAAACTACGTACGAGACAAAATAAGTTGTTGAGGTGTTTTTTTTTTTTATTATTATTATTTATTTCGTTTTATGGATTTATTTATCTATTTTGCAGTGTATACACAAAAACAGAGGATAGCCTAAAATTCCTCCCAAAGTAAAGGCTCTGTAGTGGTGTTTTTCTTGCTAATGTTTTGGTCCTTTCTATCCTTTTAAAAGCCTATAGCCACTGTCCATTAGCAAGGCAGTAGTGCTGACCTCTTCTGTAATTTGACAATTTATATGGGAATCCCTGGGAACTGAGAAGACATCAGTATGAAGTACGAGCTTTATGTCAGATCTGGGCCAAAGCAGGACCAGGTGGTGGAGATGGCACTGATCCTGCAATTAAATAGCTCTCAGATGTATACAGACTTGCGTGTGCATGCACTCACCCACTCTGTGACTCACCTGTGTCACCCTCAAGTATCTGTGGCGTATTGAGGCAGATGGGGTAGACTGAATACCATGTCTTTGTCTCAGTCTTGGCGCACAGTCCTAATTCATGTCACACTGTCTTGGAGTTGTCATACCCTCTCAGTGTGATATGAATAGCAATTTGTTTATCCACGGTGTTCAAGTACTATAATCTTTTGTTTGTTTTATAGTCATTATAGGCTAAATATGACAAATGGCTTCTGTTTAAATCTTCTGCCGGAGATTTGCTGCATTTTACTGCATGTTAAAGCTTTCACTGTGTGACAAATCCTAATTGGTCATAGAGACTACCTTCAGGGCAAAATGTACCTGATGCTGAGAATTGTGTTGCTCTAATTGGGTTTGCCCATAATCTGCTGCTGCTAGAGATGCTCATGCATAAGCAGCATGGAAATCGTGTAACACTTGGAATTAGCTGCCAACATGTTTGATTTAATTAATCAAAAATTAGCTTCCAGCCTTGAAACATGCTCAGTAGAAACTCTCCAGAGAAGGCTGGCAAAGGCCTGCTTCAGCTACTAACTGTATTTGGGCAATGAGCAATGCGATGCCTTTTCCAAATCTTGTTCATCACTGCTGACAATTTTGTGTTAACATAAGAATAGTACAACATTTTCTCTAGTTGGCATTGACAATAGCCTTTTCGATTTTCCTTTTTTTCTTTGTCTGTGGCCCCATCGACCCAAACCAGTTAATTTATGGTTCAGAGACACTGCAGCTTTTAACCTCCTCTATGTTAGTCTATCCCTTTCCTCTCTCAATTCAAAGGTGGGGAGGAATCCACCCCCATACACAATATTTATACAGTCCATGCCCATTCCAATATTTTTACACTGTCTTCATATGTGCTGTAATATTAAAGTCATATTATTATTATCTCATATTATTAATGCTGTTCCACTGTATTACTTTACTTGTATAACTTTAGAACTTTACCCTCTCTTCTATCACCCACTTCAAGGTTTGTCACTCACCACCACACACTTTTAGATATCTTTATTTTTGCCCCTTTCTTTTCTTGTTTAGCCATATTTTATGCATCTTCTATTTGTCGTAATTGAGAGTCACTTCTTCTTAAATACTTCTTAAATATACCAAGAAACTAATTCTTGGAAGTAGCGTGTTACACTATCATACACTCAGTCTTGTCATCTGTGCACATTTGGGTACATTCATGAATGTTTGCTTGTGTGCTTGCTTGTGTGTGTGTGTGTGTTTGTGTGTGTGTGTGTGTGTGTGTATGTGTGTGTGTGTGTACAGATCCAGGATCTGGCCATCCGGTGCATCCAGAAGAACATCAAGAAGAACCGTGGTGTGAAGGATTGGCCCTGGTGGAAGCTCTTCACCACCGTTCAGCCTCTCATCAAAGTCCAGCTCACCGAGGAAGAGATGCGTGGCAAAGACGTGAGCCATTTTTCCATTCCTCTCAGTCAGACCACTTCTAATCCCCCCTGAAAAATGCACAGTGTTCTGCCTCAAGGTTGCACTTATTTCTTGTAGTAATTTGTATTCATTTTTTGGCCTTTTTTCCTGTGTTTTAGGAGGAGATCCAGCAACAGAAATTGAAGCTTGAAAAAGTGGAGAAAGAGCGGAATGAGCTGAGATTGAACACTGATCGACTGGAGAGCAAGGTGGGTCCCTTTGGTTCTTATGCTGGGTGCATGGGACAATCACTGAGACAGGTGGCTGTGTTATACCTTTTCAATTTATCTGGAGATTTGACTGTTTATTTGTACAGGAACAGTGAATGATGTTTTCCATTACCTCCTACACTCATTTCAAGAGTTTCATTCTGCCTCTGCCTTTGATTAGCCTGGTGTTTGTGTGTATGTGTGTGTGTGTGTGTGTGTGTGTGTGTGTGTCTGAGCATCAGGTTTTATAATTTGGCTTGTTTCAGTAGTTAATTTTGATATAATTTTTCATTTTTATTCAGTTTAATTTCAGTTACAGGCGCTTGCAAAGTGGGTTTGGTGGTTTAAATGTAGTTTTTTTTTTTTTGTTTCAGTTCTGGTTTTATTAATTTTAGTAGTGATGGTGTAATCATAAAAATTAAAATGTATTTAAAGTGATTTGTCAACACATCTTCAGCTAATTTACAGTTGGAATCACTTGGTTTCAAGCTGCACAGGTTAAATGCACTAGAAAACCCCAAAGCGACCTGAATTTGGACCATTTAGCGCAAAATAATTCCAAACAGGAGTTTCACATTTTCTAACAGATATTTTCAGTCAGCACTTTCACTGAGAGAAAGAAGTGGTCATGGGGGACAACCAAAGTCAGTTTAGAGGATATTGCCATCTTGAGTTGTCAGTGTTAATGTAAGTGTAAATTAGCCAAATATTCTCCACACAAAATATGACACCAAACATTGTTGGGGATATCATAATGTTGTGATATGGTGTTGTCTTTTCCTGGTTCTAAAGACTGCATTGCAGTAAAGAGATGCAGTTTTCTGAAATTATTAGCCCGTTTTAGCTGCTCTATGATTTGCCTTTACCTGTTTTATCATCATATCCACATTAGTAAGATTATTTATGAAAAAGCACTTGTGTACATATCTTATGAAAGCATCAATAGTCATCCCTACAATATTGCCACAATACTGAGGGCAAAGAATTTGGTTAAAGATATTTCAATATTTGATTTTGTCCTGTATGACTCAGCCCTATGAACAAGTTCAGACAATATACTGTCACACATTGCTACTGTAGAAAATTACATCCATGGGCTTGCACAACAAGAATCATGATTGAAGTAAAAATAAAAAAGTACTTACGGTATATGGAGGTGTTACATAATTTATATTTGCCTAGGTAAGGAATCAGCTTAATCAAATTGTTGTCAGGAGGTTATCAGAGAAAGAGCAGTCTTGTCTACTTGCATTGTTTGTTTGTGTGTCATATATATAGTTGTTTACTTAAGGCTAACTATGATGAAACCAGCTCCTGCTATTAAGTTATCCCTATTGGCTGGAAGTCACGATTTTTCAAGGTAACATCAACAAGGCTACACTGCATGCTTGCAAAAGTAACTATTCCACATTCCTCTCTTTTGATGTTGACATTGACCTCCATGGAAATGCTATCACTTTGAAACTACTGTAACAGTGAAGTTATCATTTCAGCAACAGCAAAACACCCTCATATCCTGGGATGGTCCACTTTTATGGGGGTAAAGGCCACCAAATATTTTAGGTTGTCATGAGGGGTCGCAGTATCTTCCAAGGCAGTGTACCTCCAGCCATACTTTTACCCATTCACTGTCTCTCCATCAGACAACAGCTTTTTGGCTTCTGCTAGCTCCAGTGTTACTTTGTAGGAGGCATCAAGAGAACATTTTTGTATTGTTGTAGCTTTTTTGGAAAGTCTCTGCCGCTTAATTTACTTTATTTTAACATGTTTATTGATGCCAAGTCTTGCAGCACCAGTGTGTTTATCAGAGATGTCTCCATGGATGCTGTTATAGTGCTGGTTAATGTTATCACTCACACAGTCTGAAAACACATCAAACACTGTGGTCTACATTTGAATTCTATACACAGGGTTTCCATTGTCAATTTTTCTATTGCTCATGATGTCTTTAGCTCTCCACATCACAAAGTGGTGGGCTATGTGCGCTATGACCTCGGACCTCCGCTGACAAAACATAACATTATATGTAGACACCTGCTGGTTGAGATTGACCTACAGGCAGTGCCATCAAGCTACGTGGTGCCCCCCTACTAGCCAAAATGAAAGCAGTGATCTTTAAAGTAAATGAGAGTCAAAATCAATTTTTTTTTTTTTTTTTTTTCTCCAAATTTTGAAATTCACCTGGGGGCTACAAAATGAAGGTCAGTGGGCCACATGTGGTCTGCCCATGTCTGTCTTAGACCTAGCCGTAAAAATATGCCTAAATCTCTGTAGCAACTGCAGTCTGACACAAATAACTGGCAGTAATTATACTGACTGTATAGCAACAAAAAAAGGCTTGAGATTAATGACTCATTGAAATAACTTGTGTGCTGTAGCATCAGTAAAGCAAACTCTAAGCTAAAAGTGAATAACCAATGACTGTGGGAGTTGTGAGAAAATATATGGTTGAATAGCTGAACTTTTCAAAAGATTTATGAACATACTGAAGTGTTTGTTGTCTGATGTGGTACGTACATGTAGTCCAGTTCCATTTTTCTTCATCTTTTTTCTTTCTGTGTACAACATCTTTTAATACCTAAAGCCCTTGATTAACTGACTGGTGTAAGTTCACAGCGCAAACTCTCTCAGGATAAACAGCAGACTTCTTGTAATTTTGTACCTGGAGGTAATAGCACAGAGCAGGCACAACTGAACCCCTTGAAGGAATAAATTACCAATAGGTATGGGGAAGGCTGGCTTCAATTATGGCCAGTCAAATCAGCTCCTCTCATTACTTTTAAAATCTTTGCGCTCCCCCACTGGCGCACTGACAGTTGTGTAATGAATGAGGATGATCCAGACGGGCGTCTCACAACAGGAGGCTGATGCTCTT